>NC_068383.1:23349315-23564315 GCF_023724105.1 Carassius gibelio
AAAGTATTTTTACTAAGTTACAATACAACACTGGTCTGTGTGCATTGAATTTATTTAATACATGAGTTTCACAATTTGAGTTGAATTACTGAAATAAATTAACTTTTCCTCAACATTCTAATTTATTGAGAAGCAACTGTACATTTAAGAATTATAGTTTGGAGAAAGTCTAACCAGTAAAATGTGTTCAAGTTATCTGAAAACTAATAAAAGTAAATTAATATATATATATATATATATATATATATATATATATATATATATATATATATATATATATATATATATATAATATAAAAATAAAAAATAATAAATAAAAAGACTTACTCATGTTTATGATCTCTGCTGGATCAGTCATTCTTTTTTCTGAGGTAATCCAAAGCTTATTCTTCTCAGTGCATCCACCTGGGGCTAATTATGCCTTATTCCTCTCAGTGCGAAGCAAACATTAAAATTTAAATAACTTGAGGGACATTCTCGCTGCTTTGTTTGCTGTGGTGTTGGCACTTACTGCTGCATGCTTCACGTGGACCATTATAACATGTTTAGCACACTCAGCACGTGGGCGTGGTCGCATTAAATATAATGAAGGGAGACGTGAAAGACTGGACATTGGGTTGTTTTAATATGGATTATTTTATCACAGAATATTTGTTTTCAATAAGACTTGCTTAGTTTATGGGCAGTGTGACAGAGATGTCTGACCATGGGCCTGACCGTCTAGCGAACTGCAGAGTGGAACTAAGGAGTGTAAGGCCACTCAGTGCCTCAACGAGAGAAGGAGCTCTATCTCAGAGAACGTGCATGATGGTTGAGAGGATGACTCAAATCTTCAGAGACCCCACATGGTGAGTCATGAGTAGTGCGTCCTGTCCAGGGCAGCATCTCGAAGCAAACACCATGCCAGAACATAAGGGAGCACATCATAACACATTATACTCTGAAAAATGCTCAACCCGAATGGAGGACCCACTGGTCCTGAGGTTACAGCTTTAAACTGTGGACTTGATCAGCTAAGAAGGCTCTCGCAGAGGCCCAGCAACTGCCCAGAGGCTGCATGGTCCAGTAAGCATGAAGCCAAAGATGTGGTACCTTCACCACGATCAGTTAATAGCGAGAGGTTCTGACTTAGCAGGGGAGGTGCTCGACAGGTCCTAACCCTGTGCATGACTCAACCTCACAGGTATCATCTGAAGGCGAAGCCCAAAGAGCACTTTAGTCAAGATCATCCATAGGTAGTTCTATGGGACCTGACAAATAACCAAAGATATCATAGGTCCAGCATAAGAAACTGTAATGCGAGCACAGGAGGCTCTCTACCTAACCTCGGTCGGGTGGAGGGGATGATGGCTTCAGGGGAATTACAGGGATGAAGATGAGAGCAGATGTAAAAACTCTCAGAGGGAGTTGAGACGATGCTCAGATTTCTCAGGAATGTATCTTGAGGGGGTTTGGATGGCAGGGAAGGAACCTTAAAAGAAGATGTCTCACCCACAGAGGGATAACTGGCTAGCATCTCTTCAATAGGGGCATCATCTCATTTACCATTATCATGCATCCGCTCAATATTGGCATAATTAGTATGCTGAAAACTGTGTTTTCCAAGCCTTCTCGATCCCCACATGGAGATCAGGAAGAAATGCAAGGCACATTTAAACTGAAGGATTATGATCAGGCACCACTTTTTCAACCCGCTTCGACAGCAAGTCAAGCCTCGCCATGGCGTGTTCCATAACTTCAAGTAATTCATTGTACGCAGAGAAGGATTCATTCTCAACCTCATCCGACAGCTATTAGAGCATTAGCCACTGGATCAGATGATGCAAGAGAAATAGCATCATAATCCAGCAGCTCACTATCATCCACAACTGATGAGTGAGAAAATGGAAAGACCTTCTCTCAACTCATCAGCCAGGTCCACCTGCAATCCCCACAATCTCATTTACCTCTGTGCCTCAGCTGACGGCTGTCCCTCTTTCCTTGAAAAGAGGGACAAACTATGGCGGCGCTTTTTCATTGGAATACGCTCACCTCACAATGCATTCAGATTGTCCACTCGAGGACATCGCACACATGCTCTTTAGCAAAACAAATAATGCAAAGATCATGTGTATCATCAGGCATCAAATGACAAGGACAAGGATTCACACACTTCTTAAACACCTTACTAGTGCTCTCCATTGTATAAAGTGGAAAGATATGTTCTCTCATGCTTCAAACAAAACAATCATGAAGACGAAGAAGAGGATGACGTGTTATCCTGGTGCCCTTTTATACTGTGATCGCACCGGGTGTTTCAGACATTAGTCACACTGAAGTTTGTCTCCCATATAACCCCTAGAAGACACAGTTTGTAGTTCCCTCAGAAGGGAAACCCTGTTTCATATTGAAAAATGTATAGTTTAGTTGTAGAGGTCAGGTTAGGAGCTCGGCATCTACAGTGTAATGCTAATAAAATTATTGTAGTGGTATTGGATGCCTTACTATACAGTAGAAGCAGACAGAAGAAAGCTACATTGCTGGAGGCGTTTGTTTATTTGCTTAGTCTGTCTGGCCTTTAGTTGTACCATGCAAACTTTTAAGCTATATTAGGCATATACACACTAGAAAAAAACATTTGACAAAGTTTAACAGCATGAATAATTTGCATATTCTCAAGAGAGAATACAGTAAATACATTTCTGAAAGGCTTGACAACAGTAAACAGCCTGCAGTTAGGCTAATGACCTATATTGCTTGTTGATTCCAGTTATTAATATTAATGTATCCATTTATTGAACATTGATGATTAATGACTTTGCAACATATTTGTTAAAGTTTTTTTCTAAAAGATTATTGTTTATATTTGTGTGTGTGTGTGTGTGTGTGTGTGTGTGTTCTTGTTTTTGTGACATATAAGGACAAAACTCTGTATAGTGACATGGGTATGACACAGGTATTACAAGGAGAGGGTGACTTATGAGGACATAACCCATGTCCCCATTTTTCAAAATGCTTATATATCATACAGAATGAGTTTTTTTTTTTTTTATTATTATTAAAGTTCAACTGGGTCTTCTCTGTTAAAGAAACAAGTTTTTTCATTCAGTTGATCTTAATCTTGTTTTGAATTGCTATTTTGCTATTGACTACACCGGTGATTGGCTCTATTTAAGCTCTGACCTGATCGGTTTTTGTGTTCAACTCAGTTCTAATCTATATTTTGTAAAGTTTGCAAGAATTTATCTTATTTTTGTGCTTCTCCTCCCTGGTTTGTTCTGGGTTCACAAGCTACAATTCTACTTGATAATTTAGAGGTCTCTCACCATGGCAACTCAGGTTTGATTAAGAGTTCAGCAACAGTCTTGCATTATAAAAGAAAAGTTTGATCTACAAAAGGAGTGTCAAACTATATATATATATATATATATATATATATATATATATATATATATATATATATATATATATATTTAAAATGTTATAATATGTGGAGGGGGAAAAAAGCAGAACACGAATGATATGGGGTGTTATCCATTAGAAGACTTGAAAACAATTTTTTTCAGAATTAATTTCCTTATCTTATTTTATGTCCCACAGAATAATTTGAAACTGCAATAGGGTGAGTAAAATATTATTATATTTTTAGATTTGCACCTCTGATTTGCTCCAAGTCCTTTCCTTTCCTTTGAATGTAGGCTAATTCTCTGCTTCCAGTATTTCATAAAAGCAACCAAATTACAAAAAAAAAAAAAAAAAAAAAAAACATTACTCACCTGATCTACTCTTGGTTTTCAAAAAAAAAAAAAATCATAATAATAATAATTGTGGGAGACTAGGTTAACTACCATTACAACCTGGGTTTCATGCACTTTGCTGGGCACCACAGTGTTACACTTCCTCAGGTAATGGTCTGGAAAACAAAAGTATTTCAACAATGAACAAAAATTAAGAAATATGAAGTATACCATAAAAATTATTGATCATATGACACAGGAATTAATTTATTTATAAAAATACAGGTCACATACAGCAGAAACAGTTTCCAATGTGTATTCTATTCACCTCTACATAATATTATAGGCACAGTTAGTCTGAAAATGTAATCAAATTAATTACAGATTACTGATAACTTTTTAAAAGCAATCACATTGCTGTTATGATTATTTTATTTCATAGTAATAAGTAATTTGTTACATTACTTGTTATGTTTATTTTTTCTCTACGAAATGTATGAAATCCCAGCATAGTTTACACACTCCTAATAAATAGTTGTTATTACATCATCAACATTCACAGAACAGTTATTTTTAACTAAGGCAAAAGGCTGCTGCATGCATGGTTTGGATGGCAGAATGCCAGCAAATAGTGCTGCTTTTATAATCTCTAAAATACATCTCAGTTCATCACAATCTCACAAATCTCTGTTCTAACACAATAAACATATGCATAATTAATCTTTCATAATGTCTACAACTTGTGTATTATAATGAGAGGATTTGTGAGCATGCAAATTTCAACACTGGATTGCTCAACGCTGCAAACGTGTTATAGCCTAAATAGAAACTCTGCATATATGCTTACAACTGTTAATCATTTTTATTTATATTAGTTAATGTTGCATTTGTGCAATACATGAATAACCATTTATTTGTTTTAGATATTTTACGTTTAGATATTTCTATTTTTGGTAGTCCTGTGAATCATTTTGTTCTCCTGCATCCCGCACACATGAGTGTCTACCCTCTCGCACCAGCACTTGTGCATCTTCTCCCATGGTGATGTTGCGTAGGGGCTCGTGGGAGCAGGTCTCTAATCCGCTGGCACTTGACTCGACAGTGCATGTAGGGTTACTACATCATTCATTCATTTATTTATTTATAAAGGGACCATGCACAATTTTTAACATAAAATTCACATTTCTAGCATTGCACCGGATTTAGCCATAGGCTTTTCGTCCGTAGTCCCCGGGCAGGTCAACACTTACAAAACACAGAAAATGTAATGATATGTTAACATAAAATAAATACATACACACATACTGTCAGGGCCAAAAATGGCTGTAAAAAACTAAATCAGTCAGTCAATTTATCTACAACTGTCTTAGTTGTTACATAGTTGGTTTGGTTTAAAAAAATATTTTAACTGAAATTTAAAAAGACAATGAGTTTTACACCCTTTTATGTCCTCTGGTAGGACATTACACTGATTAGAGGCTTTCACTGTAAAAGATGACAGCCCAAATGCAGAACAACGAAAGGGAACTAGACAATTACTCATATGCGATAGTCTGGTTGATCTCACAAAAGTTTCACAGCGAAGATGAATGAAGTCACATAATATAGAAGAGCCAGACCATTTAAAATTTTGTGAACCATACACATGCTTGAATAAAGTCTAAAATTGTCAAAGTTAAAAAAAATTATGTCTCTATGATCCTACAAGAATGAAAATGGTTAGGTTTTTTTATCAAAAAATGTTAACGTCTGTTTATATAGCGATTTCAAGGGTTTAATAACAGTTTCACCAGCTTGACCCCAACATCGTCAAACAATAAGACATGTGAGAGAAGATTGTAGCATGCATCAGAGCCTTAGCTAAATCAAAACAAAGACAATGTCTAATTTGTCTGAAGTTTGTCATATTGTATTTAATATTCCATACCATTTTCTTTACATGTTTTTTAAAACTAATTAGAGTCCAATGTTAAACCAAGATAATTTAATTCATTTCTATCTTTTTCACCATTAATACATATGTCAACATCAGGAGATTTAACTTTTGTTATTATGAAAAAAAATTCCTTTAGTTTTACTAATATTCAAGCTAAGACATGATTGTTCCAGTCACTGTGTAACTCTTTTCAATAGCAGATTTTAACTTCTCAGCTGCTAATTCAGCTATTCTCGCATGTGTAAAAATCACAGTATCATCAGCATACATTTGTACTTGAGTCCCCTCACACTGTTGCGGTAGATCATTAATATACAAACTAAATAGTAATGGACTTAGTACTGATCCATGGGGTACGCCCATTGTATAATGCAAATTGCTAGACTTAGCGCCTTTGATTTTACACATTGTTCTCTATTTAGCAAGTATGAGGATATCCATTCTAAAGTTTCAGATGAAAGTTGAAATGTATACAATTTAGAAAGGAGCACTGCATGATTAACCGTATCAAAGGCTTTAGGTAGATCTAAAAATATCGACCCAACAAATCCTCCTTTGTCAACTATAGATTTTATTTGCTCTAATAAATGTAAAATCGCTGTTTAGGTAGAGTGATTTGCTCTAAAGCAAAACTGCATACAATGAAAGCCAGACTCAACGATGTTAAGATGGGGTGTCAGCTGTTCAAAAACAATTTTCTCTGCGACCTTTGAGAATACTGGCAGTATGCTTATGGGTCTGTAGTAACTAACCACATAATGATCTCCAGATTTAAAAATAGGAGTAACAATGGCTTTCTTCCACGCAGTAGGAAAAACACTACCTTCAAATGACAAATTAATTAAAAGAGTAATAACGGGGGTTAAAATATCTTTGTGAGTTTTAACAAAAATAGTATCAAAATAATGTGCATCTTTACATTTTGAATTTTTCAATGAGCTAATAACTTTATTAACTTTATTAACTGCATAGACCAAGATGCTGGCGCGAACACATCGCGAGGCTCAGCGTCTCTCCAGTTTTTGCAATTTTGCAGTATTATTCCTGCTCATCTCGGGTCTGTTCGTACTGAACAGCTTTGCTTTAACATCATACACCCGACAGGAGCTTTTGGATATCGGTGAGGACTTTACCAGCAGTTTTATCACCAATCTTCGACTCATCCCTGAGATCGCTAGAACACCCGAGGCTACGCACTCTACCCGGCTGGGCGGAAGTGCTCGCAGGCGGCGTCGAGATCGTAAACAAATGCGGGGGAAGCGCGGAGGTCTAAGAGTCAAGCTAAAGCTAACACCGCTCCGGCACTCTTTACCCAGCATTTTCCTCGCTAATGTGCGGTCACTGGTGAACAAAATGGATGAGTTACGACTCCGCATCTACCACAGTAAGAGACTTCTGGACTGCAATGTCATGGTTTTCACAGAAACATGGCTACACAGCGACGTACCCAACAATGCTATTGAGCTAGCCGGACGCTACACGCTCCGGGCAGATAGAACGGCAGATGACTCCAGCAAGACAAGAGGTGGTGGATTGTGCATTTATGTCAACAAAGCTTGGTGTACGAACACTGTCATTGTTGGGAGACACTGCTCAGCTAACCTAGAGTTTCTCATGGTTAAATGTAGACCTTTTATCTGCCACGGGAGTTCACTTCCACCATAATAACCGCAGTCTATATTGCACCGGATGCTAATGCCAAGCTTGCTTTGAACGAACTTCATGCAGCCATTAGTAAACAACAGACTGCGGGTGATTTTAATCACTGCAAATTAAAAACAGTACTCCCCACATTTCACCAGCATGTTTCCTGCCACACCAGAGGAGACAAAACTTTGGATCATGTTAATACAAACATTAATGGAGCTTACATCGCGAGCCCCCTCCCCCACCTCGGACAGTCTCATCACCTTTCTTTGTTTCTCACCCCTAAGTATTCACCCCTCAATAACCGTGTGAAGCCATCAGTGAGGACCATCAAAGTGTGGCCAACTGGAGCAGACTCTTTACTTCAAGACAGGTTTCAACACACTGAGTGGAGTATGTTTGCTTCACAGGCTGCCTGTGGCTCTCACACGGACATTGATATCTACACCTCCTCTGTACTGGATCACATCAACTCCACCATTGACAGTGTAACAACAGAAAAACAGATAACAACATACCCTAAATCAGAAGCCATGGATGAACAAGGAGGTTCGACTTCTCCTGAAAGCCCGCAACACTGCCATCAGGTCAGACGACGCTCAGGCCTACAGTAAATCCAGGGCTAACCTGAAAAGGGGCATCAAAAAGGCCAAGTACTGCTACAAGCTGAAGGTAGAGGAACACTTTTCCAACTCTGACCCCCGACGCATGTGGCAGGGCATCCTATTAATTCTATTAAAATTCCTGTTAGTTGATCATAGAATGTATTGTTTGCTGAAGGGGGTCTATATACACATAAAACAGTGAATGACATTTGAGGAGATAAAATAATTTTCAGCCCCACAAATTCTAAATCATTAACAGTGTTAAACATGAGATGTTCACACTTAATACTGTCTTTAACATATATTAACACTCCCCCTCCCATTCCAGAAGGTCTATCCCATCTACACTGATATCCAGGCATAATAAATACACTAGAAGATGATGAATGTTGCAACCACGTTTCAGAGATACCAAGGAAGTCCAGACTTGAGTTGGATTATAAATGTGGCAACTGTTCGCTCTTTGCAACAATGCTTCTTATATTCAGATGACCGCCAAAAAAAGTCCTCTCTGTTTAACTTTAAAATCCCAAAGGACCTTCACATGATTAACAGTCTGAAAGATCGTCCCTAGGTTACGTATGTAACCCTAGTTCCTCGAGGGAACGAGACGCTGCGTCGAGCGCTTTTGGGGAACGCCTTTGGCAAGAACAACTCTGAATATGGTGTGCAATCAGTTCAATGGAAGAGCGCGACATCACGGACGGGGTGACGTAGCGACCAGGAAGCTATAAAGGAACGTGCCACGCAGCTGGCTTCAGCTTCGAGTAGGGAAGCAAGCGCTGGCAGGGGTGCCGGGAGTATGGCTCTGCGAAGCAGCGTCTCGTTCCCTCGAGGAACTAGGGTTACATACGTAACCTAGGGACGTTCCTCTTCGGGAACTCGAGCTGCAGAAGGCCTGCAGTACGACAGGTTGTGGTGTGACAGAGGGAACTTTAGGAACATAACCTGCTCGAGGGTATAAGAATGCTTTGGCCATACCAGGGGCAAAGTCTAGATAGTTAGGGGCCACCGAGAGGGCCTGGAGATCTCCAACTCTCTTTAGAGAAGTAATAGCCAGCAATAGGGCAGTCTTAAGTGTCAGATGTCTGTCTGAGATGTCTTGAATTGGCTCGAATGGAGCTTTGCAGAGAGCCTCTAACACCACAACCAAGTCCCACCGGGGGAATACGGGACCGTACTGGAGGTCTCAGCCTCAGTGCACCTCGGAGGAAATGTGTAACTAGGAGGTGTCTACCCAGTGACTGATCATTGAAAGGGACGTGGTAAGCAGCTATGGCCGCCACGTACACCTTTAAGGTGGAGTGGGTTAACCCCTTAGAGAGCCTAGCTTGTAGAAACTCCAGAACTGTACCAACTGGGCAGTTAACAGGGTCAAGGTGGCGATCTCCGCACCATGAAGTGAAGAGTTTCCACTTCAGGGTGTACAGTTTCCTCGTAGAGGGAGCTCTGGATTGGAGTAGGGTCTCAACAACCTCGGTTGAGAGACCAGCTGCTAACAGATGTGCCCCCTCAGGGGCCACACCCACAGCTTCCACAACTCCGGGCGAGGGTGAATTATTTTGCCCTGCGCCTGAGAGAGTAGATCTGTCCTGATCGGAATCTCCCATGGAGAGCCGTCGAGGAGAGAGATCAGATCTGCGAACTATACTCAGCCGGCCAGAACGGGGCTACTAACAACAGACGGACCCCGTCCCGGCGTACTCTCGCCAGAACTCCCGGGAACAGAGCGATGGGGGGAAAGGCGTACAGCCGAAGCCTCGGCCAAGTCTGTGCCATGGCATCTAGTCCCAGTGGAGCTGGGTGAACTAGAGAGAACCAGAGGGGACATTGCGATGTCGTGAAGAGGTCCACCTGAGCTTTGCCAAATATCTTCCATATCTGCTTGACCACCTCGGGGTGAAGCATCCACTCCCCGGGCCTCGGCCCTTGTCTCGACAGCATGTCTGCTCCCACATTCAATCTCCCAGGAATATATATTGCTCTTAATGAGAGGAGTTTTCCCTGGGACCACAGGAGGATCTGGTATACCAGCTTGTATAAGGGGCGTGAATGCAGACCCCCCTGGTGATTGATATAAGAAACTACCGCTGTGTTGTCGGTGCGCACTAACACATGACAACCTCTCAGGTCTGGGAGGAAATATTTCAATGGTCAATATACTGCTAGCATTTCTAGACAATTGATGTGCCATGTCAGATGGCGACCGCTCCACAGACCGCGGGCAGTTTGGCCACTCATGAGCGCACCCCAACCGGTGAGAGACGCGTCTGTCGCTAATGTTACACGGCGACCAAGAGCTCCCAAAACTGTGCCCTGATACAAGAACCAAGGTTTCTTCCATATGTCTAAGGCACGAAGGCATCGCCGCATGACCTGAATAGTTCGGAAAGGATTTCCCCTCGGGGAAAACCCCTTGGTCTTGAGCCACCACTGTAGGGGCCTCATGTGCAGGAGGCCAAAAGGTATCATGTTGGACGTAGCTGCCATGAGCCCTAACAGTCTCTGAAACTGCTTGACAGTGAGTGACTGGCCTTCTCTGACTCTCTTGACTGATGTGAGGATCGACCCAATCCGAGCAGGAGACATACGTGCCTGCATCGTGGTCGAATCCCATACTACGCCTAGATAGGTGGTTCTCTGAACTGGAGAAAGTACACTCTTCTTGGCATTCAGTCTCAACCCCAGCTCCCCCATATGGGCGAGGACGACACCTGGATGTCGAACCGCCATCTCCTCTGATTGAGCTAGAATCAACCAATCGTCTATATAATTTAGAATGCGGATGCCCCGCATACTGAGGGGTACCAGAGCCACATCTACACATTTCGTGAACGTGCGGGGTGAGAGTGCAGGGCCGAAGGGAAGTACTCGATATTGATAAGCTTTGCCCCCGAAAGCGAACCTCAGAAACTTCCTGTGTTGTGGAAGGATGGATATGTGGAAGTATCCGTCTTTGAGATCTATTGTGACAAACCAGTCCTCGGATCTGATTTGGGCTACAACCTGTTTGACAGTGAGCATTTTGAACTTCAGTGACATTACTGAGAGGTTTAATTGACGTAAGTCTAAGATCGGATGCAACCCCCCATCCTTCTTTGGAACTATGAAATACCGGCTGTAAAACCCGGATTCCCTGTCTAGAGGAGGGACCACCTCGATGGCCTCCTTCCTTAATAGGGTATTCACTTCTTGTTCCATAACCAGAGCCTGCTGGGGGCCGAATTCAATGTAACCCCATTGAATCTCGGCGGTGGAAGAAGGCCGAACTGAATACAATAGCCTCTTTCTACTGTGTGCAGCACCCCCCCCCCCCCCCACCACTACTTTAGGTCACCAACTACAGAGAGAGAAAAATCACCCACATTTTTCTAAAACACTGTTGAAGTTGTTTTACGTAAATAAAATCTAGAATCATTCAGAATAGCAGCTGCCAATTAATTTACAATATACAATTAAGAAAATAGCTACTTGAAAAACGTAAAGCACTGTACATAGTTTTCACTATAAATTCAAGATTCGTTCGTATTTGTTTTACAAAAGTGATTCAGTCAAGGGCAGTACATTACTTTTTTTCTGATCTTTGATTAACATTGACACAAATGGCGACAGCAGATTTATTAGCATTTTCTGTCACTTTAAGACCTCAGGTTCTGAACTCAAGTCAAGTGCCCTGTGCAAAACTGTCTCAAAATTTTGAAAAATAACCCCTGAAATGATGACTTCTGGTGAATATTGTGGAAACTAATTGATACATTTAGATAAATCTATTTCATACATTATAGCATATTATAATACAAATTATTAGGCCTATATATTTATAGAATAGCAAAGTAGGTCTAATAAATATACAAGACTGAACCACATAGGTGAAATATAAAGGCGATCATGATCATATTGCCAACAATGAACCATGGATTTGTTTAGTTTATAATACATTTCAATTTTAACTTAACATTCAAAACTCATCGGCTTAGACTGCATTTGAAGAAAAATAAACAAAACAGTTTTCTGTAGCCTTGTGCAAACTTATTCAATAGAATTAGACTTCTAGAATGTTCTTTCCAGTGCAAAAAATAATATTTTAAATTTAATTAGACAACATTTTAAGGAAGTGTACTGCAAATATATTTATATAATTAAGCTTCCTGTCTCCCGCTCCCTCATAATGTGTCAATCATTTCTGATGAGTTTTTTAAAAATCCACATGATTGCATAGCCTATACCATTATCACCCTTTGCCTGGTATCGTCTGACAGACAAGGAACATTGACCTCGCTCCCTCCTGTGCCCGCAGCCTCTCGCTCCTCTTGTGATTATCGCCTGATGCGTGCTGCTTAATAACACACACTCCACCGTGACAAACAGAAAAAACGCGACGGCATATGGTACAAATGGCCTTTTATTCATTGTCCCTCATGCATTTCAGCCACGGGTAGTCATTTTCCCATTCGCTTCTATATTTTTGTGCTCTTTTCTTTTTCGCCAGCTGCTCGGAGGTACTGTTGTCATTTTATACATTTCCCGTTGTCACTTGTCGTCATAGATGCTACGATACACGACTCATGATGACTGAAACGACCAATTAAAGGATATTTTCTGATGATGTTCCAAGATGTTAAAAAGCTATGCTGATCATAGACAAACGGGGGGAGAAATTAGTAGGCCTTTCTACTGCACCATCAGGTTTTTTTTCTTATCATAGCCTATGAATATCTTCGTTCTGAGCTCTTTCTTCACTCAGTGTAACGTTAGTCTTTTTCACTGCGTGAGTCAGAACATGATGTGCGTGACTCGTGAGAGTGGTCTGGCTTGTCACACAGTAACTAAACCAGGCAGATCTTTGCGTACACTCACTATAATATTAAAAGGTCCAGTTTTTTGTGCTTTTTTGAAGCTTTGATTGTGTTTACAATGTGCAATATAACGTGTTCATGTTTTGCGTGTAAAAAAAACAGTATTTTTCACGCAATTCACCTATCTGTATGCCGCTGTTTTCACTGTCATAAAAACAGGCTGATGACTTTTTTGATCTATACAGTTCCTCTTTCAGAAATATATAACGAGTTCTGATTGTGCCAGCGGTTCCTGTGTTGTGATTCAACAGCAGCTGAGCACAGTTACCCTCCTGGAAACGCAATATGACTAGTTTTGAGAAGCAAGTGGTTAGGATTTGTTTTGAAACCCTGGCAATCCTGATCTAAACGCACGTGCTGGAGATTTACTTATAATCACAGGAGTATTTTTACTGACAAGCTGCGCATGAAAATCGCATTAGATTTTTTTGCACAGCCCTAACATTTAGTTAACAAAGCTAAACAGCATTGCACTTGTGCACATGTGCTGCACATAGTTTTACATGTGGATTATAATTTTTAGGAACCGAGTTAAACATAAATTGTATCCATTGATCTCTAAGTACAGTGTACCTGGGAAGGCCAAACAAAGATGATTGGACTCCGAGATGAAAATAACAGTGTTTCGACGACATGGCGACAAACACAAACGCAGCTCTTCCTCTTCTCCGTCAGAGCGCAACAAGAGCACGGCCCCTTTTTTGTGTATTCCTGTGGGCGGAGGTTAGTCAAAAAACTGTTTTAGTGATGTCATTACTGCAGGAACTAGAGGGATGTAGTACAAACGGGTCATTCGTTGTAGGCGAATTCTGTTAAATAAAATGTCTCGCTTGACATTGAACTTTGAGCTTTAGAATTTTACAGATATTATGTATACTGTAACAACAACATTGCACACTAACTAAAGTTTAAGACATGGGATCACGAAGAACGGGACCTTTAAATGTTAATGATGTTGTGCCGACATCGTGGCGATGCGTGAAAACAGCTATAAGAGAATACCCCCTGTAGAATGAGCTTTCTTTCTCTGGGGAGACATCTTCTCTTAATCTCCCTCATTGCCATCTAAGCCCCTTAAAAACATTCATCTCACTTAAATGGCAAAGCATACGCAGCAGCAGGTCAGGTGGTGGTGCTTCACGATGGTGGTGCTTCAAGCATATCAGCCTGATCTGCTAAGAGACCTGGATAGAGGCATGGGCCTTTTTCCTGATCAGGTAGCCGAGTTACTCCACACCGCAGATCTCTCTCCATGCTACCAAGCAGACCGCCTCTGCCATGGGCAGGACTATGGCAGCCAAAAGGCTTTCTTCTAGATCCTCAGGTTTCGCCTTCTGAACTTTTCAGTATTTCTTTTGAGACAGTGATCCGGAAATTCAGGGAGGTCTAGGTCTGAGCCCGAACAACATAGGGGTCCTGGCCTGTCTCAATCTGAGGATCAAAGACGGGCACAGAAGGCTAATGTTGCGACTCGCACTCCTCCCCCTTGTTCATAGCAACCACCTTACTGATGGTCCGGACTAAAAGGAGGTGCCCCCTTGAGCAGAAAAAAAAAAAAAAAAAAAAAAAATATGTCTATAGAAAAATAACTTGATCATTTTAACATTGATTCAACTAACTCCAAAATCCAGATTTTCTTTCTTTTTTTTTTTTTTTTTTTTTTTTTGAGACCTTTTCAGAACAACAGCTTAGTTGTGATAGTTCACACAGACACTCAGCTGGTAAAACCAAAAAGTCCTAAATATCCAGATTATTTACAGAGGTCTTGAAAATACTTAGAGAGTAAAGATATAAAAAAAGAAAGAGGGAAATCTTTGAAGTACTTCCCCTGAATCCCCATTTGGCTCTACTTTGGGAGAGTTAATCTATGTTGCCGCACTTTGAGGGTGGCAAACCTGTCAATGACCCTTTGATGTTCAATTTTTTCAAGCAACTCCTTCTCAATAGACATCACAGCTAGGTGCTGGAGTCTGCTTTGGCCTGAGGTCCTCCTGAGCCATGTATGGAGCCGACACAAGGCACTAAAAGACCGCTCACATGTACAGCTGCTAACTGGTATTGTCAAGGCAACCTGCATAACTGCTTTCAGTGAAGGGAACATTTCCGAAACTAGGAGTTTGTACACTGCTAGCATGTCCTGAACTGTACCAGCCTCACTCTTGCGCTTCAGAAAGTTTTTTGAAACTATCACTTCCTCTGACTTAAATTCAATATGCTAATGCAGAGCCAGTGCTGTCAGATGAGGCTCAGACAAGAAATGGCCTGAGGTTGGACTGCATGCCTGAATTCCATTGAGCACATCCTCATTCACACCAGAAAAACGCCTCTCAATATCACAGATCATTCGGTCCAGACAAGGAAACAAAAGTTTCCTCTGAAGAGCCACAGGTTTCACTGCCTGCCCCACAAGCTGACTCAACAACATATTCATCCATTCTCTTTGTCTTACGCCTCTGTCCTGAGGATGATTCTACTGCTTATCTGGTTTGCATCACACATAGCCATTGTTCTGGAGTACAGATCTGCAGCAGTGGTATCACTGCGTTTCTGATTCATGGTGTCACTGCATTTTTGTATGTCACTGCTTGGGCAATGTCAATGGTCTCCTTCTGTAGGTATCTGTGTAAACCTGCTGTTACAGACAGGAGAGTGTGGAAAACCATCAGCAAATACACTGAGGAGAATTTACTGAGTTTTGCCCTCAGTACAACTGCTGTAGGTGTCTTGATTGTGGAGAGGCACTCAATGATAGGAGGGAAATGATCAATCACTGCAGTCACTGAATAAAGCTGGCATGCCCAGCGTGTAGTTGACAACTGCACAAGTTCTCTTGGCTGCAACCCTAACTTCTTTTGAGTGTCCACACACTTATGGTGGTTTACAAGGGAGGCACTAAAGAAGGAATGGAGACTTTCCAGCATGTTGAAGAACTCTGTGGCTTCAGAGACAGCTTTGCATGTGTGACATAAAACAAGATTTAACTCATGTGCATAACAATGCACATAAATTGCCTCAGGGTGCTTTTTTTTTTAAATGGGCTTGTACACCCCCAACATCCCCAATCATGACAGCTGCCCCATCGTAGGTCTGTGCCACACATTTCAACTGATCAATTCCCTTCTTTACCAACTGATTTTCAGTTGCAGCTGTTATGGAAGTAGCATCAAACTGTGACACCTCTGTAAGGGCTAGGAAGCTTTCTTTGACGGCACCCTCAACAGACACATATCTAACACAGAGTGCCAACTGTTCGGTCTTTCCACCCCTGGCTTCATCAGCCATAATGGCATACATATTTGCTCCCTTATCTCACTGATGATATTTTCTGTTAGTTCTTGTGAACAGCACTCTATCATCTCATCAGATGAGAGGTACGTGGTGTTTGAAGGGGCTGTGTATCTCTGCAAGAAGGGATCAAATTTGGTCAAAAGTGACATGCACTCTAGGAAATTGCCTTTGTTGTGACTCTCATCCGTTTCATCATGGCCTCTGAATGCTATGCCTTGCTTCCCCAAGAAGCAGGTTACTGCCATAATACGCTCTAGGTACTGCCTTCTTTCACTAATTTCAGTGATACTTGCTGCTTCTATCTGCTCTACAACATTCCCTTTTGACAGGCTTGCTTTGTAGCTGTTCCAACAAACCACACTGTCCTTATGTGACTGTGTTGTTTCATGTTTTTGAAACTTGCTAAGTGCCTTTTGCCAGTTATTAACTCCATCATTAACAAGTGCATAATTTCTGACATTTTTGCCAAATACCCTACTAAGAAAGCAGAAAGCAGCATTTTGTCTAGCTGAGTATTCCAGCCATCTGGAACTTTTGAACCACTGTTCTTGAAAGGCTCTTTTTTGTGTGCCAAACTGAGTGTGAGGGTATTGAGACAGCTTTAATTGTTTAGGACCAGTGTCCTTATCCCCTAAGTCTGAATAGCTCTCTTCTGTCTCTGCTGCTTTGGCTTGGTGGTCTCTATGTTGCACTCCCTCTGTCTCTTCATTTCTTTCACTAGTCAATTCCCTCTCATCGCTTATGGACTCTCCCTGTTGTTTTCCTCCTCCTTTATTATGAAAAAATGTGGTGTAAAATAATGTTTCAAAAAAAAAAAAAAAATGTAATATAGGCTACTTAATGCCAATAAGTTTGTATAGGAGTATGAGTAGTTACTGTCTTGCTTGCCACTATTCACTATATGTCAATTTATTGTTGTTGTTTCCTTACCTGGTTCTTCCTGCATGCTCTCCCTTTCCCTTTCTCTTTCGCCATCTCCCTCTCTTTCCCTTGGCACTGACAATCATACACAAATATATTGTAGGCAGGAGAGTTGAGGTCAGTTTGTCATGTCACAAAAATGAGACCATGAGACCATTTACAGATTCTAAGGATATGATCAAAAGGCACACAGAGGCGTGTCATTTTAAATGTCTTTATTATTATTATTATTGGGCTTAGAAACTTTTCTCTTTCACAAGAGAAGCTTGTGAGTTTGAAATAAATAAAAAATAAATAAAAGCAGGGGACCATTGCCTAGATAAGCAATTTGATACAACTACAGCTGGTTTGCATTATCTGTTACTTTAGCTTAACACAAAAAAAACAAAAAAAACAAGACAGAGGTCATTATGGACTGTCCCTAGTCTCTCACCTGAATCTGTCTTTTTTCTTTTAAAGAATTGTCGTATGTCCATTGCTCACTGCCAGGCCACACACACACACACACACACACACACACACACACAGAGAGAGAGAGAGAGAGAGAGAGAGAGAGTTGTGCTAGGAGTTCAGGAGTTAAGCCTGGTTCAGGTTAAATCCTGTGTGTGATGAATGAATAAATACAGCAAAAGAAAAACACGAACACACACACACACACACACACACACACAGAGAGAGAGAGAGAGAGAGAGAGAGAGAGAGAGAGAGAGAGAGAGAGAGAGAAAGTTATGATAGGAGTTCAGGAGTTAAGCCTGGTTCAGGTTAAATCCTGTGTGTGATGAATGAATAAATACAGCAAAAGAAAAACACGAAACTTTCTTTTATTGTCTAGTTTGATAGTCAGCCACAACTGAAAAATAACAGATATAAATCTAGGAATTAATAACAATCCATTTAAAAAGCCACATTGAGTGTTTTCAGTGACAAGTCGTTTGTTTTCACTCCAAACGCCAGGGCTTCATGTTTCCATGACGACTGACCAGAAAAGACGCACGTGACGTCATGTTTACATGACTCTCGATTGTTAAAATGAGTATCAAATTAACGATAAACTTTAACAACAGAGACACACGTACGCACTACACAGGTACACAGTTTATTTGTCGCGCTTCTGATTTTTAATAAACAGAACTGCTTGCGTCTTGCGGAAAAACATTGTAACTGTCGTTACTTCTCTCCGTGTATGACTATGGACGAGTCACCCAGGTCCTGTGCTACTCCACAGCGGCGACGACCTGAGTAGGGAATGAGACACTGCGTCCTGTAGCTCCCTGCCATGCTTCTGACGCAACCTTCAGATGAAGAAGTGAATGACATGTTCTCCCCATAGACAGTAAAAGAAATGGACACAGCGACCCCATTGGAACTCAACTGAGACAATTGAAGCCCATTTTTAGCGTTTTTTTAGCACTTCCGTTTCTGACGCGCAGACTCAAACGAAGCTTGACGACATCAGCAACCTGTCAGACAGATGTAAATGTTCTAGTAGCTGTGTGTGCAAACTGACATCGTTAATCTTGCAAAGACGGTGAGCTTGAGCGGGGAGTTCTTTGGCGTGAGTGAGCAGGAGTAAGTATTCTGATTAATTATTTTGTATAGTATTTTAAAATGTAAAGCCAGTATGCCATATTAAGTTAATTGCCTGCGAGCTTCTCCTCCTGTCTGTACGGTAATGCGACAGAGAGTCGAGTGGTCATGACACAATCGTTAGCCTATTGTTTACAAAAACTGTTTCTACGGGGCCATAATGTAACATAGAAGGTAATGGAGCCCTTTATACATTGTTGTGTATCTTTAGAAATAAATAATGGACAAACGAAGTCTTTAAACGCCTCAGATGTAAAGTTATTCGCTGTCAAAGGGACGCCAAAATGAATGGGAGTCAATGGGAATGCTAACGCAAGTGAAGTTCTGCTACAAGATGGCAGCACGCAGCCGACTTCAACTTCTAGTCGACTTCCTTGCCGCCTGGTTCTCCCTGTGCCTGTTTAAAGTCGCGCTGGTAGTGACGTCAGAGTCTTTTGCCGGCCAACTCGTTGGTGTTTTTTCAATGTATGCTTCAGACACAGGTCACAACGAGGTGTTCCCCATAGTGACCCCTAGAGGACGCAGTGACTCTTTCCCTACTTAGGGAACCATGGTTACATTCGTAGCCTGAGATGTTTTTTTATGCATTTAAATGTTTTCATTTTCACATATTTTATAGTATAATTGCACTGTGCTCACATTTATTTTTGCATTACATTACAAATAAAAAATGCATAGCATCTTGTGCCTTATATGGTACATATATTACTTATATGGTTATATGGTGCTTTATATATCTCGAATTGCAGAATATATTTTAGTACGTGCATTTGAGTTAGACTAAGGTGGGCAACCAACACTCATGACACCCGGGCTTTATTGGATTCAGGGGCGGAAGGTAATTTTATTGATGTTGAACTGGCTCACCACCTCCACGTTCCTATCACCCCCCTTACACACCAGATTTCTGTCAGTGCTCTTAATGGACAACAACTTCCTAACATTACTCATACTACTGAACCCATCACCCTCATCACGTCTGGCAACCACACTGAGACTATAACATTCCTACTCATGCATTCACCCCTGGCACCCATTGTACTTGGACATCCTTGGTTTACACGTCACAATCCCAGAGTTGATTGGGGGCACAATTCCATCTCCATGTGGAGTAACGATTGTAATAAGTCTTGTCTAGTGTCTGCATGTTCGTCTGTACCTGTGTCTGTGTTCCAGGAGGAGGTGGTGAATTTGTCTAACGTGCCCAGGGAGTACCAGGACCTGAGAGAAGTGTTCAGTAAGTCTAGTGCTGCTTCTCTTCCTCCTCATCGTCCCTATGACTGTGCCATAGACTTCGTTCCAGGTGAGTCTCCGCCTAAGGGCAAGTTATATTCACTTTCTGTTTGAGAGAGGGAGGCTATGGAGAAATATATTTCTGATTCTCTAGCATCCAAATTCATAAGACCTTCCTCATCTCCAACGGGGGCGGGGGTTCTTTTTTGTGGGGAAGAAGGATGGGTCTCTGCGACCATGCATTGATTATCGAGGGTTGAACAACATCATGGTAAAGAATACTTATCCGTTACCGTTGATGTCTTCAGCTTTCGAACGGTTGCAGGGAGCATCCATCTTCACAAAATTGGATTTACGTAATGCTTATCATTTGGTCCGCATAAGGAAGGGAGATGAATGGAAGACCGCATTTAATACCCCCAGAGGGCACTTTGAATACTTGGTTATGCCCTTCGGGCTATCCAACTCGCCTGCGGTCTTCCAAGCACTCGTCAATGACGTGCTGAGAGATATGGTTGATCAATTTGTATATGTTTACCTGGATGACATATTGATATTTTCCTCTTCTCTCCAGGAACACGTTCAGCATGTCAGACGAGTGCTTCAGAGGTTGCTAGAGAATGGGCTTTTTGTCAAGGCGGAGAAATGCGTTTTTCATGCACAGTCCGTCCCCTTTTTAGGGTACATCGTCTCGTCTGAGGGAGTGCGTATGGATCCTGACAAAGTTAAGGCTGTGATAGATTGGCCAAGTCCAGATTCCCGTAAGGCCCTACAGAGGTTTCTGGGATTCGCCAATTTTTATAGACGTTTTATTCGTAACTTCAGCCAACTAGTCGCTCCTCTGACCGCCTTGACCTCCCCCAGAACGACGTTCCAAACTTAAGAGTCGCTTCGTTTCGGCTCCCATCCTCGTTGCCCCTGATCCATCCCGTCAGTTCGTGGTGGAGGTCGATGCGTCAGAGGTGGGGGTAGGAGCAGTTCTTTCCCAACGTTCTTTCACAGACGATAAGATTCACCCTTGTGCGTTCTTTTCTCATCATTTATCACCTGCCGAACGCAATTATGACATTGGTAACAGAGAGTTGTTGGCAGTCAAGTTAGCACTGGAGGAATGGCGGCACTGGCTAGAAGGGTAAGGGGTACCTTTTATCGTTTGGACCGATCATAAGAACTTAGAATATATTAGAACTACCAAAAGACTCAACTCTAGGCAGGCTCGGTGGGCACTTTTTTTCGGCCGTTTTGACTTTTCTCTTTCGTACCGCCCGGGTTCCAAGAACATCAAACCCGATTCTTTATTCCGAACACCCGTCCACTCCCGAGTGTATTTTACCTGAGACATTAGTGGTCTCCACTCTCAGATGGGAGGGCGAATCGAAGGTCATGAAGGCCTTAGAAGGGGTAACGCCTCCGCCCGATTGCCCACCTAACCGGTTATTTGTGCCTGAGGAGTATCGGTCCGAAGTCATTCAGTGGGGTCATTGCTCCAGTATAGCTTGTCATCCAGGAGTTAATCGTACCAGTTTTTTGGTTAAGCAACGATTCTGGTGGCCGTTAATGGCTTGTGATATCCGTAGTTTTGTTTTGGCTTGCTCTGTTTGTGCCACTGGTAAGACGTCCAACCGACCCCCTGATGGGTTACTACAACCGCTGTCAGTCCCTTCGAGACCCTGGTCCCACATCGCTCTAGATTTTGTTACCGCCCTCCCAGGGCAAGACTGTCGTTTTTACGGTTGTGGACCGGTTCTCGAAGGCGGCTCATTTTATCGCCTTGCCCAAATTACCGTCAGCCAAGGAGACAGCGTTTGCTGTCATAGATCACGTCTTTCGTTTACATGGCCTCCCGATGGACGTGGTCTCCGACAGGGGTCCCCAATTTGTGTCCAAATTTTGGCAAGAGTTTTGTAGATTATTGGGGGCGACAGTTAGTCTCTCTTCGGGGTTTCATCCCCAAAGCAATGGTCAATCAGAGAGGGCCAACCAAGATCTGGAGAGAGTATTGCGATGTTTGGATTCCATCAATCCTTCCTCTTGGAGCAAACAACTTTCTATGGTGGAGTAGGCACACAACTCGTTACCAGTGTCAGCTAAGGGCCTTACTCCGTTTGAGTGTAGTTTAGGTTACCAGCCACCAGTTTTTGCCTGTACGGAATCCGAAGTCGCGGTCCCCTCCGTTCACGCCTTCTTCCAGAGGTGTCACCACACTTGGACTAGAGCCCGTGAGACTCTTCTCCAAGTGGGGGCGCGCGCCAAGGCCAAGGCCGATCGCCACTGGTCAAAGCCTCCCGTATACGCCGTTGGTCAAAAAGTGTGGCTTTCAACTAAGAACATTCCTCTCCGCTCCGTCTCTAATAAGCTTGCTCCCAAATTTATTGGCCCGTTTCCTGTCATCAAGATCATTAGTCCGGTGGCAGTCCGCCTCAAACTTCCTCCCACGTACAGGAGAATTCACCCCGCCTTCCATGTATCTAAAATTAAGCCCGTGTTTTGGGCACCCATTAATCCACCTGTCCCGGTTCCTCCCCCGCCGCGTCTCGTAGATGGGGAACCCTCTTATTTGGTTAACCGTATTCTGGACTCGAGAAGGAGGGGACGCGGATTTCAGTACCTGGTGGACTGGGAGGGTTACGGTCCGGAGGAGAGAAGTTGGGTTCCTGCTAGAGACATTCTGGATCACTCTCTGATCGATGATTACAATCATCAGGTAAGACCGTCAGGGAACGCCATGAGGCGTTCGTAGGGGAGGGGGTACTGTCACGGTTCATGAATTCACTCTCTCTCTCTCTGCGATGATCAGCAGCGCCAGCTGGTTTCAATTGTTTGTGGTCTATATAAGTTCAGTAACTGGTGTTTCATGTTGTCAGATCGTTGTTTCTCCCCGGTGTGCTCCCGTACCTGTTTCCTGTGTCCTAGTTCCTGCCTGAGTCTTCCTGTGTCGTCGTTGTCTTGGATCTTCACCTTCTTTGGATTATTCGTTCACCTTCACGAGGATTGCACACTCACCTGGATTCGAGGGATCATCACCGAAGCAAGCACCATCATCGTTGCCCACCGAGGTCCCTGTGTCACCGTGCCATCAGCCTTGTGTCCGCCCCTGTGTTACCCTGTTTATTACTGTGACTTTCTGACTTTTTGAGCTTGGTCAATAAACACGCCTTGCGATTACATCCCGTCTCTGTGTTACGTAACAAACTGATGGATGTGCTGGCTGTAATTTCATGAAATGGTGAAAACTATCATTGTATTTATTAAGTTATGCACAAATAGTCTATATGAAAAGGCATTGTTTTAACCTGTATCTTCTGTGGAATACAAAAGGTAACATTTTGAAGAATGTTGGTAACCAAATCTCTGGATCAGCAACCTCTGACTTCCATTGAATGAAAAGAGAATAAAATAGGATTTTTATTTCATTAAATGAAATTTAAATTAAAGACCTGTGTGTGTCACACGATTTTGTAGCTAAGTTGACAAATATATGGAACATCAACTGCTAGTAAAAGTGTAAACTTTAATTTTTATGAACCAAAGTAACAGCTGCAAAGACAGCATATTTATCTGTTTGCATTTTGCTTTATGATTTTAATATAACAGAAATCTGTAGAACACGGCAGTTGTATCACTTTAACTGCAACAATCCATCAGCATAACTTGAAAAACAATTTTCATGTGCTACATCTCTCATTCATCACACAAATTGACACAACAATTAAGATGACTTCTTTATATTTGATAAATTCCTGCTGAAAGACCTTTCCTATTGAGGTGGTGGCCAAACTGGCTTTAGCAAAAGGTGCCAACATGCCCCCCTTGTATCCACCACTGTGAATGATGTCCTATGAGTAAGTGTGATCAGTGGTGCATGGTATTAGGGTTGAACATTAAGTCAAGTCAAGTCACTTGTCTAGACATGCGTCCATGTCGAGTGTTCCTTTGATCAGTGAGTAGAACAACTGGCAGTGAGAGGTCTCTGGAGAGGCAAACAGGTCTACCTGAGTGGCTCCGAAATGACTCCAAATTAGCTGGACCATCTGGGGATGGAGTCTCCATTCTCCCAGGAGTGCAGCTCGTGACAGCTTGTCGGCTACCCGGTTGGTGAGACAAGGAATGTGAATGGCATGTAGCGACATCAGATGCTCCTGACTCCAGAGGAGGAGATGGCAGGGGAGATGCAACATGCAACAGGAGCATATAGGACCTTATCAGATGATGCACGCAACTGTCGCAGTGTTATCTGTGGGGACTAGTACGTGCTTGTCTTGAGTGCCCTTTGAGATGGATCAAGGAAAGGCACACTGCCAGCAACTCTAGGCAATTGATGTGCCAGTGCAGTTGGGGGCCCGTCCAAACCAGTGACACTGCAAGCCCATCAAACGTGCCCCCCATCCCATCCCATACCCCCCCCCCCTGGACCTGGACCTGGACCTGACTTGGACCTGGTGAGTGCCGTGTCGCCACGACCACCTCAGGACTCTGCCATGGAGCCAGTTGTTGAAGCGGCCTCATATGATGCAGCCCCTGTGGTATGATTGCCGTTGTAGCTGCCACATGCCCCAGGAGCTTCTGCAGCCCGAAGGGCAGGATCTTATACTGATATGCCCGTCCTTCGAAAGCAAACCGCAGGAATGGCCTGTGGCTATTCATCCACACATGGAAGTACGCATCCTTCAGGTCAATTGCTGCAAAACCAGTCTTGGGGACAAATGCACCTGAAGATGTGCTTCTGCTTGAGGGTCTTGAATGGAAGCTTGTGAAGTGCCCAGTTCAAGATGCACAGATCCAAGATTGGTCTAAACCCACTGCCTTTCTTGGGCACAATAAAGTAAGGGCTGTAAAACCCCATACTCATTTCGGCTGGAGGGACTGGCTCTATCGCATCTTTCGCCATGTAGCAGAAATGAGTCAAATCAGACAAATCAAAGAGTCTATCAGAGCTGTGTGCATTGAAACATGAGCTGAATTCCTCAGGAAGTCATAAATCAGTTCTAGTGCCACAGGAACCAAACAAGATAACCAACCAACCAACTTGTTCACACAACAGCTTTCAACATTAACACCAATAGAACAATTATTGACAATTTTAATTCAAAGAAGAGATTGTCAAATTTATTGTTCGTGATTGGAATGCAACGCTGGACATCACATGTAAACCTAGGAGATCAAGTTAAATACTTGCATTGACTTCCCCCCCCCCCAGCCAGTGAAACCAGACTGAAATTCCTAAGGGGGAAGGGCTTTGAACCTTTGTCTTCACAGAAAAGTCCTTTGCCAGAGAATGGCAAAGAAACCCTTTTTATACATTATATATGGACCAGAATGAACTCAAAAAAGACTTATGAATGAATCATTCCATTGCTTAACTCCATATTCATTTACGTGTAACCCACACATTTGACTATCATGTATAATCACTTATTGTGTATGTCTTTTGATAACTATAGGATACCTAGTCATGTCTAGTATTGAAATAATCGCATTTTCTTGCTTGATATTGTCCTGACAATCATTTATTTGTAAAATATATCATAATCATGTTATAGGAATCATGTCCAAAATTAGACCCTGTGAGGCAAGAACCACATGCTTGGTAAGATAAACAAATGATTTATGATGCCCACCCCAAGAACATATCTGATTGGTCAAGGCAACATTTGAGGGGTGGCCAACAAGGAAGTTTTAAATACTTTGGACCCCATGAAATTCTGCTTTTAGTCATGCCTTGCTTTTAGTCTGCCTGCTGCTATTAGCCATGTCGGCTTTTAGTCGGCTTTTAGTTCTAGTCTAGCTGCTGCTATCAGTCATGCCTGCTCTTAGCTTTTAGCTTGTAGCTTTGCTACCTAGCTTTAGCTATAAGCATCTAGCCATGCGGTTAGTCGTCATTGTTCTTTGAGCGCGGTTCCAGCGTGCCTGCCTACTGCTGCTACTATGAGAAGGAACACAACCTAGTCTCGTCAAACTTTATTTCTTTTCTTTTCCGTTTGAGAGTTTCGTGTTCTGAGTTAAGTTTTGTAACGTCGAGTCTCCAACGCCTGACCTCGGATGCCCGTTCAACTTCGACCAGCGCACACGACTCTGCACTGTCAGCCAACGCCCAACAACCACGGGCTTCCCAAGACGTCACTTCACTACTGAACTTCAAGCCAATCAGCGACACCGGGATACCCCTTTCAACGGGAGTCCCTTTCACAGGAAACTAAGGCAACGTATCCCCAGATATTTGTTGTACTGGTGTATCTAATATAATTTTAGTCACATTGAGGAACTCAATGCAAAGGCTAATTACGTGATTGATGGTTGTTCATGTCTATGCAATTTAACGTATTGCTGTAAACTTGGGATTACATATTTCCATTCTCTTAAACTCATCTTTCCCTAACTTTCGACCTTCCTGCAACTTGTGTGAATGTGTGTGTGCGTGCGTTTATGTGTTAGATTAGTTTACATGTCTTAGATTTATCTAATAAAGCCTTATTCATATTGAAAAGAGAAGTATCTTGTGTTTTGTGCTTACAAGTTAATGTCTTAAACTGCCGATCTTGTTACTGTGCTAATTGATAGTGTTTTCACTATAGTTTGGATATTAGTATCCAGCGCAGATTTGATGTTAAACGGCTCGTTCACTGAATCGCAGGCGCGTCTCCGTGAACAGCCGTGAAACAGTGATTCTGTTCAAATTCCCTTTAAAATCTTAAATGATTCCCTTTGAGCTAAATTGACCTGTTTCCCTTACATTTATAATGGTGGAGAATGCGGGCAGTTTAATCTAAATTGTGAGCATAAACCAAGTTATTTAATCTTTGATTTTGCTAAAGGAATGAAAGCTGAGAAGCTTGCGAGACTGGAGTGTGTGTTTGTGTTTGTGTGACGTAAGCAGCGCGCGCCCTCCCGCTTGAATGAAAGGAGCTAGAGGAGACTTTAACTCGAGTCCGTCTCCCCTTTATTATCAGCAGTAAGTGAACTTAAAAGTAAACATCTGAGATCGTACAATAAGGTAGAAATTGAGCGTGTTCCTCATTTGTGTAATGCCTTGTTTTATAGCTGATTTGATTTCACTGCGTGTTCCAGTGTCTCAAACGCTATCTCAGTCACTGTTTGCTGAACGGAGCTAAACTGTTAGTGTTTAAAAAGGGATATAAATCGGTGAATAAAGAATAGTTTTGAGCGGGTTCCTCAATCTATTTATCAAAGTCCCCGTATTCATATTTCATATAGTTTGATTGCCAGTGCGTGTTCCACTGCCGAATCAAATTTGATATTCGACTCCCCTAAGTTAACGTTAAACATTAGAGAACAATGTTTGCCCATTTGTATCCGTTCACAAAGTGAATGCAATCTCGCGTAACACTGCGTGTGTCCGAGAGTAATTTGAATGGGAGTGTTTTAAAAGCTTGATCAAGTAAATTTTAACTGTGTACCAACAGCGAAGGAAAACTTTTATGTTTGTGTCCAGAAAAACTGGCACGGAGAATCAAATTGCTGAGATTGATATAATAACTACAGCAGGAAGCTGCTATTTGAATTAAGATAAATTTAACTCTATACAAACTGAGAGTTTAAGTGCCACATCGCAAAACCAACTGAAAGGCGGTGTTGTTATTTGTACAGTGTTGAAATGAGCCGACATTTCATGTAACATGCTTAACTGTATTTGCAACAATGCAACGATTCATGTGCTAATCCACTAGAATGTGTTTTGGTTGCCATAGTGACGACCGTGACCAGGAAGACTAACGTACTTCCGGAGCAACTCTGAACTGTGCACGCGCAGCGCACAAACTCTGCGGTGTCGCTAAGCTAACGAAACCATTGCATTTACATTGAAGTCTATACTAAAGCCACTAGCCTCAAAGGTTAGCCGTTAGCATTACCATCCAGTGGTAGAATAATGTGTGTTTGGGCAACGCTGACGTGATTTAACCATTTTAAACATCTTAACTAACACTTGTTAGTCTCTTTCTTTTTATCGCTCTGTTTTCTCACTAGACCACTTATTTTCATTTTACTAGAAAGGGAAATACTGACTCACAATTATTAATTGTCAAATTGAAATTTAATTGAAACATTAAATTTATTTTGAATCATTTAAAATTTCCCTCTCAGATCATTTCATATGATCTTTTATTTCTAGTATTCTCTTTTGGTCTTAATTATTTTAGGAATGAATAAGCCTTGAACTTTGGAAGTTAAGTAAACTTATTCTTCCTAATTTATTTATTACCCATCTGAATATATGCTATTCAGACCTTTACTTATTTGAATGCGTTTTACCCCTCTTCCTATTTTGGTTATACACTTAACCACTATTGTTTTACGTATTGATTTCCTCTTTTTAATTTCATTTTTGCATATTTTGCCCATTTATTAATTTTTAAATTTTCCTATTTCTTACCATTTCTTTTGTGTATCCTAGCCTGGGAACGACAAACCTGAGCCCTAAAAGGAGACATTGTTATCCCTCACTACGAGTTCAAATAAATTAGAAAGACAACTCTCTTTCACTTAAAGTTTATTTTGTTTGATTAGTTGTGCAGCAACTAACACAACGCTCTCCTTGTAGTTGAGGTAACCGCTACTGAGACTTACCATCTCCGTCCTCTCTCTCCTTTACTTTCCTCTTCTCTTTTTACATTTGTAGGACATGTAAGAACCATCAATCAATTCTAAGTGAAGTAAATACACAATCGTGCCAAAGACGACGAATCATCCTTATGAATTTGATTGTAATCATCCTCTCATTTGTTCTTCCTAACCTCCCTACATTTGGAAACGCAATCCAAGTTTTAGCATCTCATCCGACGTTGAGATCAATTTAATAGAGATACGTGTTGAGCAACTGTCGCCTTTGCTGACTCCCTGGTGAGCGGTCCAACTGAAAGGTGTACGGTGTCAATCCTGTCAGACTAAGAAAAGAGATATCAGAATTATTATTGTATTCTTTTGTCCAAAGCAAGAAATATAATAATATTGTTTATGTTTTTGATAACATTTAATTGGAAAAAATAATTTTCCTCATTTGAAAAACAGAAATTTTGCTTGTCATTTGAATTTGTTTTTCACCTCTGTCTCTCTTTTCCTCTTCCTCATTAGAGTGACAAAGTCTTCGCATCTCTAGTCTACTTAGACACCCTGAGACCAACACAGTCATCACCACATTTCACTAGTTGTTCACAATCACTGATACAACACTTAGTTGTCCCACCACACATAGGCTTTTACTCCACACAGATCTGTGTCAGTCTCTCTTCTCCCTAGTGTGCCAACATGCCGCAGACTGCAGACCCCATTTCCCATGGGGAAGATGTGAACATTTGGCTGAGAGGCATAACAGACAGCCTCACTCCAAAGACATTTGAACTGTTATTATTTTTAATAATAATCCTAATCCTGAGAAGATTCCTGACACAAGATTCAAGCCAGAACAACAACCACAAGGAGCTAGTCAAGATCACGAGCTCACTAAGCTATGCCTTCACAACCCAGCTGAAACTGAGCGACAAGCACATCACCCACCTTCAAGAGGAGCTGACACGTGCTCAACATCGCATAGACAAGCTGGAAGTGAAAGTTCAAGATCAACTCAAAGCACCCAGCGAGAGGGAGCAGGATACAACAGAACAAGTTATGAAGCTCCAAGCAGCCCTGGCAGCAGCTCAGCTCGACCAGCAACATGCAACGGCTGCTCAGAAAGACCTGGTAAACAGACTCCAGTATGCCGAACAGCTACTGGAGAAAGTCAAGATAGACATCAGAAACAAGAATTCTGAAATCAGTGCTTTGAAAGACCACCTTGAAAGGTACAGAACTGAAATGGACAATCTGACCCAAAAACTAGACGATACCAACGATGAGCTCTACATGGTCAGAAAAGAACTCCAAAATGCTTACAAGCACAAACTAGAGCCAAGAAAAGAGAAACATCTCTTAGCCTCATCACTGCTGAGCAGAGCAGAGTCCCACGTCCAAGAACTGGCATATGACGAAAGGAGCGAAGGGCCACAACCCAAAACCTCACCTGCCTTCGCCACACAACCCTTTCCTGCCAACGAAAGAAAACCTCCCGTCCAAGACCTTGAAGCTGCACACGGGATGACAATCAAAGACCTCAACAAGCTGTCTGAAAACATCAGCAGGTTCAACCCGGACTCCACAGAGAGCCCCGACATCCAAGCTTACCTGCGAGATATCGAATTTCACCTGGAAGTGAGACCTCATGTGACTGACAGAGACTGGTTATACCTCCTTAGAGCCACGTCCAGTTCCGAGGTACGAAACTTTCTAGATCGACAGCCCAGTCAAACCAAGTCAAACTACCAGCGACTTCGTGAGGTCCTGATTAAAGAGTTTACAGACCCAGAGTCTGAACATGGACTGTTAACTGCCTTGGAAACCAAACAAGGTTGTCAAGAGACTCCACAAGCTTATTACAACCGACTCCGACAAGCCTACTTTGGTGCACACAACAGCCCTGACCTTGAAGAGGATGTGAACTTCAAAAGCCTCTTCCTAAGAAATCTGCACCCTGGAGTCAGTCACCATCTAGGTGTCATGGCCTGTCCGAACTCCATGACCATCCAACAGTTGCGTGACCTAACACAGAAGGCCTATAACAAGCAGAAGGTGGCCTCAAAGAAAGGTAGCAAAACCTCCACACTCTTGAACTCTGTCAACAAAGACTCAAGCCTTGCACTGGACGACAGCCAGTGGCATCACAACACCAGAGTCTTCCATCAAGAGCACAGAGAACGTGACGCCCATATCCACGACCGCTTTCAGCCCAACTGCTGGAAAAATCCATGGGACCAGCCACGCTTCTCAAGAAACCAAAAGGATAACATCTGGAAACCTAACCAGAGATCCAAAGGTAATCACCTGACTCATCCAAAAGCAACTCGTGTGGGTAAGCGACAACAAAACCCACCTCAGCACCACTCAGACATGCACAGTGCTGAGTATGCACAAGAACATAACCGCTTACCATTAGAAGACACGGAACAAGTCATGGAACAACTAAGAGAGTTCCTTCAAGACAATTTACATGCATATGACCACAAAGTTGAGTCATGCTTGCTGTGACCAGCGACAGAACGGAAGGCCGGTGATCACCTGGTGCACCACATCAGAGATGACAAGCACCTGTTCAACAACAACCCAGAATGAACAAGTCTTTCACGGCCAACTGTTGATGAAAAATCTGAGGTACTAAAGGACATCACCTCAGTCACTAACAAACTGTCAAATGAACTCCAACTCCAAGTTCCAAATTCCCTGTCTGTGCAACAGCAACCACCAGAGCACAGAAGGTCAGAAAGTCTGCTACAGCCAGAAGGCATCACAAGAAGAATGCAACATAGGAGACAAGTTTTGCAACTCAGCTTCACACAGCCATGCCAAACTGCCTCCGACTGTCTGCTAAAGAACTTCCTGCCTTGCTGGACTGACCCCTCATTAGACCATGGACACGCCCTCATCCAAGCCAAGGATGCTGAGAGCCAGTCTTAAGTGACATGCTAGAAAAAGGGGGAGACAAGACAGACTTGAACAGATCTGACCACACATGCACTACACCAGTAACACACAACATTACCTACACCCAGAGGTAAACACATCTACTGATAACACAGTCAACAAACATATTCTTCCCACAGGTAGAATATCCAACTTTTAGCGTAACAAAGTTACACATACCCACCATGAAGAAACGTGCAGCCATCCTCACAATAGGTAGAACACCTGACACTAAGTTAAGGTTCACGACACACTAGCTGCACCTGACATCCTAGCTCAATAGTAGTTGTAACACATGCTAGGAAAACCCACAGCAGCCTTGTTTTGTTTTGTTCTTCTTTTACCTATCCTTCTCCTTCCCCTCTTTCCTGAGTAGGTGAAATGCCTAGACACCCTGCGAGGGTTGAAGGTCTGATATTAGGATTGACTCGCAACACCTAATATCCGCCAGCCACTCTAAACTGAATGGAAGCCAGAGAGCTCCATGCATGATAGGTCAATCCATTGAATTGAAAATGAAATTACTAGAAAACTAATGGTAAACATGTAAAGTAAGACAACCTAGAAGAACCAAACAAAGTTAACCACAAATTTGATTGATGAATCAAAATAAAAACAATTTCCAAGACCATCTAAACTATCCTCAATGTGCTAAACTACATTGACTAATTGAACTTAACCACGTGTACCTAAATAACCTGATGCCTGCACCAGTACAGTAACTGTCATGGAGGTGTTGTCTTGCTGTTTGCTGTGTTTGTCTGCTTCTTCTGCCTTTGTTTCTCCAGCGATCGACGATGTCTTCACCTAAACACCTCGCCGATCGAAAGGGGGATATATGTAGCAGAAATGAGTCAAATCAGACAAATCAAAGAGTCTATCAGAGCTGTGTGCATTGAAACATGAGCTGAATTCCTCAGGAAGTCATAAATCAGTTCTAGTGCCACAGGAACCAAACAAGATAACCAACCAACCAACTTGTTCACACAACAGCTTTCAACATTAACACCAATAGAACAATTATTGACAATTTTAATTCAAAGAAGAGATTGTCAAATTTATTGTTCGTGATTGGAATGCAACGCTGGACATCACATGTAAACCTAGGAGATCAAGTTAAATACTTGCATTGACTTCCCCCCCCCAGCCAGTGAAACCAGACTGAAATTCCTAAGGGGGAAGGGCTTTGGACCTTTGTCTTCACAGAAAAGTCCTTTGCCAGAGAATGGCAAAGAAACCCTTTTTATACATTATATATGGACCAGAATGAACTCAAAAAAGACTTATGAATGAATCATTCCATTGCTTAACTCCATATTCATTTACGTGTAACCCACACATTTGACTATCATGTATAATCACTTATTGTGTATGTCTTTTGATAACTATAGGATACCTAGTCATGTCTAGTATTGAAATAATCGCATTTTCTTGCTTGATATTGTCCTGACAATCATTTATTTGTAAAATATATCATAATCATGTTATAGGAATCATGTCCAAAATTAGACCCTGTGAGGCAAGAACCACATGCTTGGTAAGATAAACAAATGATTTATGATGCCCACCCCAAGAACATATCTGATTGGTCAAGGCAACATTTGAGGGGTGGCCAACAAGGAAGTTTTAAATACTTTGGACCCCATGAAATTCTGCTTTTAGTCATGCCTTGCTTTTAGTCTGCCTGCTGCTATTAGCCATGTCGGCTTTTAGTCGGCTTTTAGTTCTAGTCTAGCTGCTGCTATCAGTCATGCCTGCTCTTAGCTTTTAGCTTGTAGCTTTGCTACCTAGCTTTAGCTATAAGCATCTAGCCATGCGGTTAGTCGTCATTGTTCTTTGAGCGCGGTTCCAGCGTGCCTGCCTACTGCTGCTACTATGAGAAGGAACACAACCTAGTCTCGTCAAACTTTATTTCTTTTCTTTTCCGTTTGAGAGTTTTGTGTTCTGAGTTAAGTTTTGTAACGTCGAGTCTCCAACGCCTGACCTCGGATGCCCGTTCAACTTCGACCAGCGCACACGACTCTGCACTGTCAGCCAACGCCCAACAACCACGGGCTTCCCAAGACGTCACTTCACTACTGAACTTCAAGCCAATCAGCGACACCGGGATACCCCTTTCAACGGGAGTCCCTTTCACAGGAAACTAAGGCAACGTATCCCCAGATATTTGTTGTACTGGTGTATCTAATATAATTTTAGTCACATTGAGGAACTCAATGCAAAGGCTAATTACGTGATTGATGGTTGTTCATGTCTATGCAATTTAACGTATTGCTGTAAACTTGGGATTACATATTTCCATTCTCTTAAACTCATCTTTCCCTAACTTTCGACCTTCCTGCAACTTGTGTGAATGTGTGTGTGCGTGCGTTTATGTGTTAGATTAGTTTACATGTCTTAGATTTATCTAATAAAGCCTTATTCATATTGAAAAGAGAAGTATCTTGTGTTTTGTGCTTACAAGTTAATGTCTTAAACTGCCGATCTTGTTACTGTGCTAATTGATAGTGTTTTCACTATAGTTTGGATATTAGTATCCAGCGCAGATTTGATGTTAAACGGCTCGTTCACTGAATCGCAGGCGCGTCTCCGTGAACAGCCGTGAAACAGTGATTCTGTTCAAATTCCCTTTAAAATCTTAAATGATTCCCTTTGAGCTAAATTGACCTGTTTCCCTTACAGCCAGCAGGACTGTGGTCTCTGGGGCATCTGCTGCCTTCAATGAAGTGAAGTGGATGCTCCTGAACTTGGGAGAGGTCGGGCAAACTGAATCACATAGTTGAGTCCGATGGTCTGACAGAGCGGAAAACCATACAAGTGACACCAACGGAACAACAGACATACCAGACAAGACCCAGACAGGGTGTGTGAAAAACTTACCTGCGTTTGGGCAGAGGGTGCATGAGTAGTATCATGTTGCTGGTCTGAAGCGGGTCAGGGTGTGTGAAACACTTACCTGCATTCGGGCACAGGGTGCGTGAGTAGTATCTTGTAGCTGGTCTGAAGCGGGGTCAGGGTGTGTGAAACACTTACCTGCGTTTGGGCAGAGGGTGCATGAGTAGTACATTTGACTATACTCTCGAACCGCCCACAGCTGCTCACTGCCCACAGCTGAGACTGGCTCTTCCACAACTCCCTGTCCCTTCTGGGGACCAGAGATAGAAAAAACCCTTTTGTCAAGGTTTTGGTTAACACTGACCATAAAGTTAGTGATGGCGGGAAAAGAAACAAAAGATTCTCCACCCGGCCCTCGAGGTTGGTGAGGGAAGACAAGGTCCTGTTATGACCTTGTGAGCTCACCATTCATCTCACCATTCATCTCCGGGAAGAAAGACACTGGAATGGGGCCCAGAGAACCAGCATGAGCCATCCTGAGAAACCAATCATCCAGCCTTGATGGTTTGGGATGTGGTGGAGGTTAGCTCTTTTATTGTGCTGAAGTGCACAGGGGAGATAGCCACCTGCAACACAAATAGGGGATAGTGCAGGCTGATGTGTGCAACTCACTTGACACTGAAGTGCCCTACCACAAGCACCAGAGCTGCCTTAGAGCATGCTAAACTTGTTGAGTTTCTCCGAAGCATGCTGTCAGGAGCAGAACGAAGCAGTCGCTCAGGTCCAAAGCAAAAAACTGAATATGCACTGCATTGGCTGCCTAATCATACTCGCGCTGTGATCAGTGGCAGCTGGATGCAATAATCGAATGTCAATGTGCATTGGCTCGTTTAGTTACACTCAAAGTAGATTGGTCTCTCTAAGTGAGATTCCATTTTTTCGGTGATCAAACATGACGTCAAGAGTGACCGACTGAAAGGAAACTTAGGTTTATAATCTTTTTATGATGCTTCCTGATGTGGAAGGGAATTGCTTTCTGATTAAGTTGGAACTACATTGCTTTCAGTCCAACAGTTAAAATACATTGAATATTTCCTGTGTTGATTACATGTCAGGAATTAACGTTCTGTTACTGCTCCCTAATCATAGTCAGTGTCAACTTCATATTGGCATTCCAGCCGCCTCTGCCCTTGGTACTTTTAAACTCACATTTACTGTCAGGAGTGGTTTGGTTTCTGTTCTATCACAGGGCTCAGCGATGAAACAGCCATGAGAACTAGACAGAATAATGTATCAGAGGGCATCAGTGACCTCTGCTGAGAGTCTGTCAGCCATACCCTAATCATTACACTCTCTCCAAAGAATCATAGGCTCCGTTCCAAAATCAAAAGGGAGTTAGCTACTTTTTTTAGCATTTAAAGTCATCATTGGTGCACTTATGATGCAAAGCCAGTTCCAAAATGTACATTTTAAGACAAATAATTTAACTATATATATATATATATATATATATATATATATAAAACATATTTTTTTCAAATTATCAACACCTTATATTATGTAATATTTATGTGTGCTTCTTAGCTTGTTTATGCTTTTACACAGTAAAAAAAAAAAAAAAATAGTCTAATCCGATTGTGTTGTGTTCTTTTCTCCCATTTTTTTCTTATTTTTTCCCCCTTTCTTTTCTTTTTTCTTAGCAGGGTGTAGAGAATCTAAAGTTTCTTTATTCAAAATAATTGGGTTGGTAAGTGTATTTGTCAAAGGTGCAAAGCTGCTAAAACCTATAACTAGAGAGTGAGTGCATCTGCTGCACTCTGTGATTTTTAAACACTGCCCTCTATGTTCAGAGAAATAAAAACAATGAAGCACTGCCCCTCTCGCTCTACTGAACCGAAATATCACTTATTCAGCAATCTGAGGTCAGGACTCCACATGTGCTATCACATAAAGTGCCCCCCCCCCCCCAACACCACCCACACACTCTCTCAAATTCATCAGTGGTACTCCCAAGACTCTCACCATGCACCTGACCAGCATTTGATAGAATTTCATGTTTGTTTGTTTTTTGTTTTGTTTTTTTATGGATTACAGAAACTGATCCAATTTGAATACAAACGAGTATCGACATAATCACATGAAACTATAGTTTGATTAGTATTTGCAGAATATGTCCAAGAAAATAAACACATAAACCAGTGGCAGTGTCTGCAGTCAGTGTAAAACAGGTCCAGACTTCTTCAGTGAACTATATTTAAATGATATAGCCTTAAACATAATTGCACTTTTGCAGTTTGATTAATGTCCCCTTCCCTTCATTGTATAATAATAAAACCAATTATATAATACACCTTATTTTAGAATATCCTAAAAAGCTAAAGAAAATAGACAGTGTCTGCAAGTAAATCACTGTAGTTTTGTATATCCTGATAGATATTGTAAAAGTGTCATGTGTTAATTGCAGTGTTGGGAACGTTACTTTAAAAAAGTAATTAGTTATAGTTACTCACTACTTGTTCCAAAACGTAACTGAGTTAGTAACTGAATTACTCTATAATAAAAGTAACTCGTTACCAGGGAAAGTAACTATTTGCGTTACTGTAAAAAAAAAAAAAAAAAGTTGCTACATGTCAGAGAATGTGCTCTTTTTTTTCAGTTTTTACAAGTCAGTTGAAATGAGTAGAACAGACAGGTACATAACTTTCAATATTTATTGCACGTCAACAGACAGCAAGAGTTTTATCCTGCACTTCAAGTATTATCTTTGTAAGAAACGTGTTTTTGGCCACTAGCTTTGTAGATGCGTGTCACACATTACATGTACACATTACATGCACGTTCTTGCCTTTGACCACAATGGATTTGAAGTAGTGCTTATATCTTCACCTTGAAAATGCCAACTTTTCATCGGATTGCTCCTTACTCGCCATCTCTGCTGCGAATCTCTGAGTAGCTGTTGCGGGTGTGTGTGTGTTTGGCGCCGCTGGCGCAGCCACGTGTGCCGGCATGTGTGTAAAAACACTGGCTCTGATTGGCTACCATGAATCACATGACTCTGCCTTAGCCAATCACAACCGCTTATCTCGTCATTAACCCACCTGCTCATTTGCTGTGTGAGCCAGGGGTGAGTTCGGATTGCATATTATTAATTTAATGCATAGTAACGCACCGCATTTAACGTTCAGTGACGTTAACGGCGTTGTAACGACGGGAAAAGTAATTAGTTATATTACCCCGTTACTGAAAAAATATTCCGTTCTTTTAAACGCCGTTATTATTTCTCTGACCATTAGAATTAAACAAGCTGGATTTCACTTTTGCCTTTTTTTAAGGCAGTTTTATATAGTTTACACTACTTAATTGCATTGTTTCTGACAACTATATACTGTTTGCATTGTTGATGTTGATGTTCATGTGTTTAAATATTAATCTGACATTTAAAAGGAGCTCACAGTTTTGTAGAATCAGTATTTGATTGATCATATCCGTTTGATTTAGAGAAGTGCAGCTTTGGCAGTCATATACTTTATGTACAGTAATTACCTACTGTAATTCATCTTCCAGTGACCATTTGGTGTGCATGCCGTGAAAGAGATGTTATGCCTCTTTTTATTGAAAGCACTAAGTTGATGAACATAAACATACTGCATATCAAATAATTTGAAATATCACCTGCAACCAATCTAAAAATGATCAGTTCATAAAAGTCATCAAACTACTTATTAAGTGTGGATTCCAGTTGAAATTACACAGCTCATACATATCCCTATAAAAATGCATGGCCTAACAGAAGTTTTAATTTTCATTCATCAATTCATTTTACAACAAGCTTTTATTTCAACATTATGTCTGTATGTGTAGGATATAAATATATTTATTTCAAAGAAATTCATTATGAAAGAAAATGATGAGAATAGATCAAATCAAGTAATGACCAGTGTCTCTTGATTTTTTTACTTGTGTATGTGAAGCCATTTCAGTAGTCTTGCCCAAGAGGTTTGACTAGTTATCCGCTGCTAGTAGATGCTGTAACTACACAATTATGGGGGTAAAAGCGTGTTTCTTTATCGATAGCCAGTAGAAAGTAACTGTATATTCAGACTCATTTATACATATACCACATGTAGAAAATCTTACATTAATTTAGATAGTTTTATTTTCTGTCACTGAGCTGAATGCTAACAGATTTTTTGTGGACATGGAACTATTTACATAGATAATCACCCTCTTGGATTTATGTGTAAAGCCACTAACCACCAGAGGTGGGTAGTAACGAGTTACATTTACTTCGTTACATTTACTTGAGTAATTTTTCGGGGTAACTAATACTTTTCGGAGTATATTTAAAGATGGGTACTTTATACTCTTACTTGAGTAAATTTTTTGGGAAAAATCTGTACTTTTACTTCGTTACTGTGGCCGACGCCCCTCTCGTTACTTTATCTTAAAGCAATAAATGTTATAAATGCTTCAGTTTATTCCAAACACGCCGTCTACTTTTCTCTGGGCAATGAGCGATGCCCATTCGCGAATGATTCATTCTTTTGAGTCAATTCTGTTCAAAGGCTTGATCAAACCAATTGGCAAACGAGTGAATTGGTTCATGAATCAGTTTGAATGAGTCGTTCAGCTCCCTCCGCACGCGCTGAGCGTCTGAAGCGGTTCACTCAGAGAGTTGTAACGTTTAATAACATCAGCAGCGCTGAAAACGGGGCTATGGAACTGCACTGAATTGAAAGCAAATCTACAAAGGCTATTATTTGCTTGCGATGGAGATCCTTATTAGATGAACACCGCGTGTGCTGTCTACTGTTTAACAGGTAATAACTTGGGCTACAATCGATTACAGTACACGACACCACTGTGACATTAGTTTGTTGTACGTGTGTGGCTTATAACAGAGAGGAGTCAAGTTGAATGCAGCTTCCAAAAGACAAAAAAATAGCCGATTAAGATTTTATTAATTTTAATACAATCACACCGGTGCGAGTACGTTCAACAAGTCATATCAGCTGCTAAATTCAGATCTGTGATCGCTTGCTGGCGCTGAGCCAGAGACAGACGCGTTTTTACAGCGCTGCGCATTATAACCAATCACACACGATTCTGTTGAGCTTTTGAATGCAATGGCCAATCAGAGGTGTTCCGATGAGTCATCGCTGAAATGCCGGCGCTTCCTTCACTCGCTCACTGAATGGAGACCTCTTTCTGGCGAATTCTCTCGTCAGAAACAACAAAGTGCAGATGTGTGTACGAATCTATAATTAAGATATTGATTTCAGTGTTAACAGCAGTTTCAGTGATTTTAATGGGAGTTTCTGAGAGTGATTGAAATCTAGACATTCAGTGAAAATGATCTTTGATAATGTAAATGTTATTTGCTCTCTTTCTGAACAATGAAAGATTAGTAGCAATATTTATATCACATTAACTTTCAATGTTAAATTCACATTTAATATAAAGTCAGTCATATTAAAAATATATTATGGCATGACACCTATATTTGTTACTTAAGTAAACAGACAGGGTTTTATAATAAATTACATAAATTGGAGTAAAGGCTGATGAAATATATACATTTATACACACACACATACATTACATACATTTTATCTATTTATCTAAATAAAAATAGGCTCCGTATATATGACCCAAAGTAACTAGTAACTAACTACTTGAGTAGATTTTTTATCCGATACTCTTTTACTCTTACTCAAGTAACTATTCAAGACTAGCACTTTTACTTTTACTTGAGTAAATATTTCTAGAATTACTTTTACTTTTACTTGAGTAAAGTTTTTGGGTACTCTACCCACCTCTGCTAACCACAGCTTGTTGCGTTTTTAAAAACTGTTTAGGGGCAGACAGCCAAAAATTGTGTCAAAGCTTAGAAATCGGCATCACAGCAGCTGATTTTATGGTAGTTTTTGCTAGTTTTGTTCTCGATATATATCAAACTGTGAATGAGCTGTGGCCATGCTGTCTGAGGCTGAAATTATCTTTTAAGGCAAGAAATATCGCATGGATATGGACATCCACTTCCATCTGGTCACACAGTGTCTCAGTGGGATCTTCCTGAAAATTAAGACATTTAGCGAGAGATGCCCAGAGAAGAGGGCCTCATGCTGGACTGCTCTCTTAGGCATAGGAGGATGTGATTACACTCTGTATGGCTCATTTGGTCCTTAGGGAACACCATCTTGTTCAAAAATAGCAAATGTTTTATGCCACCAGTGAGGAATTCTGGGAGCTCCATATTGTTTGTCTAATTTTGTACTGATTGTAGACAACAGCTGAACAATATATAGGAATATGACAATTATCTGAATAGTTTTTAAATTGTTTATGAATATGCCAATGTTAATGTATTTGTTTTGGCCACCTAATAATAATAATAATAATAATAATAATACATTTAATTTGTAAGCGCTTTTCTAAGTACTCAAAGACACTTTACAGAAAATTGTAAAACAAATGTAACAACATAGAAAAATTGTAAAGCAGAAGTAACAGAATAGAAAATAAAACACACTATAAAATTAAACATTAAAAGCAATTTTAAAAAGATGAGTTTTTGTCAACATTTTGAATTTTTGCAAGTCAGTGCAGTCACAGATTTTTTGGGGTAGAGAGTTCCAGAGGGTTGCTAGCAGACTGCTGCTGTAAAGTATGTACTTGCAACTGCCAATAGATACACAGACACATTGTTGTGATCATGTAAGTTATGCTGCTGCTGATGAAAAACTAAGCATTCATAAATCCCCCAAAGAGACAGGAACAATGGAACATCACACAATATAAGCCAACATATATGCATGCTGCTGTAAAAAACAAACAAACAAAAAACAGTAAAGTCAAAACATCCGAAAAAAAGTGCCCATCGATACTGCCTGGAGTTCAACCTTTTGGCGGTGCTAATGTAATCTAAATTCTTGTGGTCAGTCCATACTATAAAAGGAACCCCCGATCCTTCTAACAAATGTCGCCATTCCTCCAATGCCATCTTAACTGCCAACAATTCTCGGTTACCAATATCGTAATTTCGTTCTGCAGGAGACAAACGATATGAAAAATACGTGCAAGGGTGGACCTTGTCGTCTAAGGGAAAACGTTGAGATAACACCGCTCCTACCCCCACCTCTGACGCATCAACCTCCACCACGAACTGAAGTGTAGGGTCAGGGGTAATCAGAATAGGGGCTGAAATGAAACGGCTCTTAAGTTTAGCAAACACAGCCTCAGTCTGACCACCTGAACGCAGTCTTGGCGGAGGTCAAGGCGGTCAGAGGCACGGCTAGTTGGCTGATGTTGCGAATGAAACACCGGTAGAAGTTACCTCTGTAGGGCCTTACGGGAATCTGGGCTTGGTCATTCTACCACAGCCTTAACCTTCTCGGGATCCATGTGTATTCCCTCAGTCGACACAATATACCCCAAAAATGGAATTGACTGTGCATGAAACTCGCATTTCTCCGCCTTGACAAAAAGCCCATTCTCTAGCAACCTCTGAAGCACTCGTCGGACGTGCTGCACATGTTCCTGGAGAGAGGAAGAAAAAATCAATATGTCGTCCAGGTAGACATAAATGAACTGATCAATCATATCTCGCAGCACGTGGTTGATGAGTGCCTGGAAGACCGCTGGGGAGTTGGAGACCAAATATTCAAAGTGCCCTCTAGGGGTGTTAAAAGCGGTCTTCCATTCATCCCCCTCCCTGATCCGAACCAAATGATACGCATTGCGTAAGTCCAGTTTTGTGAAAATTTACGCTCCCTGCAACCTCTCGAAGGCTGAAGACATCAACGACAAAGGATAAGTATTCTTAACCGTGGTAATCAATGCAAGGTCGCAGTGATCTGTCCTTCTTTCCCACAAAAAAGAACCCCGTCCCCGCAGGAGAAGAGGAAGGGCGGATGAATTTGGAAGTTAGAGAATCAGAAATATATTTCTCCATAGCCTCCCTCTCTGGAACAGAAAGTGAATAAAGTTTGCCCTTAGGCGGAGACTTACCTGACAGTAAATCTATGGCACAATCGTAAGGACGATGAGGAAGAGAAGCAGCACGAGACTTACTGAACACTTCCTTCAGGTGGAGGTACTCAGCGGGCACGTTAGATAAATCCACCGCCTCCTCCTGTAACACAGACACAGACACAGACGAACAGGCAGACACTAAACAAGACTCATGACAGTTTTAACACCAGGACAAAATGGAATTAGAGGACCAGTCTATCTTGGGGTTATGGAGGAGGAGCCAAGGGTGCCCGAGGACAATGGGAGCCAGGGAAGAGTCAAGGATGTGAAAGGAGATGGTCTTGGAGTGATTGCCAGAAGTGATGAGTGTAATGTCTTCAGTAATGTAAGAGATGGTAGGGAGTTGTTGTCCAGTGAGGGCGTGAACCGTGATGTGGTGCGGAAGGGCTCTGAGGGGGATGCGGAGCTTGTGTGCTAATGTGCTGTCCATGAAGTTACCTTCTGCCCCAGAGTCCAGTAGTGCTTGACAGTGGTGTGTCGGTGCTGACCACCGCAGCCTTACCGGGAGGAGCGTAGATGATGATGATGGTGATGAGGTCTTCTCGGCGGAGATCCCACCCGATAGTAGCCTCATACGGACCGGACAGGTATGGGCTTAATGTCCGGCTCCCCTGCAGTAAAGGCATAGGCCCAGGGACCTCCGTCTCTCCTTCTCCTCCCGGGAAAGCCGAGCTCGCCCTACCTGCATGGGCTCGTGATCGTAGACGGGGCTGGCCAGGTCGCCGCCGCTGAATCGCACGTCTGCCGGTCCCCTGGATGGGATGCTGAGTAGACCCCTCCTCTCCATCCGTGTCAGACGTGCATCGACCCGTAACGCCAGCTCAATAAGTCCATTGAGGGAGGGGGGAAGATCCAGGGCGTAGATCTCCCTCTGGACGCCGTCAGCCAGCCCATGCAGGAACATGTCCCACTGCGCCTCCTTGTTCCAACGGCACTCCGCCGCTAGGGTCCGGAACTCGATAGAAAAGTCTGAGACAGATCTCTCGTGCTGGCATAACTCCGCCAGCCTCCTGGCCGCCTCCTGTCCTGCGATGGCCCGATCAAAGACCCGCCTCATCTCGGCGGAGAGTGCCTGAAACGAGTCGCAGCATGGGTCCTGGTTCTCCCACACTGATGTCCCCCATAGTGCCACCCTCCCAGAGAGCAGCGTCAATACGAAGGCCACCTCGGCTCTTTCGTTAGAAAATGTTCTGGGCTGAAGGGAAAAGTGCATGTCACAACGGGTTAGAAATGCTCTACAGAAGTTGGGCTCACCCGAGTATGTATAGGATAGGATAGGAAGGCGTGGTTCTGGCTGGGAGGCGGTCACTATCGGGAGAACAGGCAGTGTGGACGCAGGAACCACGATGGCAGCACAGACTGGTGAGTAGACGAGTTGAGTGTGCTGATGACAGTGACGGTGGTGGTAAATCCAAGTGCGGTGATAATAATCCGTGCATGAAGTTAAAGGTCCAACAGAAACCAGACAGGAGACAAAGCAAGGCAGGAACACACGAATCAGACATCAGCCACGAATCTACAAACAACGATCTGACAAACAGGAGATGAAAGACAGGGCGTTAAAACATGAAACAATCAACATGACGTAACATGAATGCAGCTGGAGACGGTGCATTCATGAACCGTGACAGCTACAGGATAGACGTCCCACTTCCACATCTACACCAATGTTTGGTTTTAAAGACATTATTGAGAGTCTTAATTGTCATGTATTTCCAAGCTGATGGTTCCAGGAGGTTAATTTTTAAAGCTCTTGTATGTTCAATTATTTTATGAGCAAGAACCCCCATTAGGAACCATACTGCCAAAGATAAATTGTGTTAAATAAACTCAAGTAAACTTGCCAAAGTGTCTGAACTACATTTCACAACCAGATAAACACAATAATTGATATTGGAAATAGCGTGAGATCATGCAAAAGACAGGAATTCTCACAGATTTAATGGATTTATCCCTGTCAAAACTGGTGGCCCAAAAAAAAAAAAAAACTTGCAATCCAAATTGTATGGAAAATAAAAACAAAGAAGAATATAAAGGAGAGAACTGCTACATGCTGATGTTCTGTTGCAGATCTGAATTTCCCCCTGCCATGTATCATGCTCTCTCATTGGCTATGTCATCGGCAAAGTCATTTCCAGTAGTAATGTCCGATTCCTGAAAGAATCGTTAAATTTAACCGGTTCTTCTTAGTAAACCGGTTGAACCAGTTCACCAAATCAAACTGGATTGTTTGAAATGGTTCGCGTCTCCAATAAGCATTAATCCACAAATTACTTAAACTGTTAACTTTTTAACATGACTGACACTCAAAACAGTACACTGACTGAATTGCTGTGAAGACCGAACTGAAGATGAACACCGAGCCAGATAATGAACGAACACACCCACTGCTGGAGCAGTTTTCGTTCTCGAGTCAATTATATATATATATAATTTATTTATATATTTGTATTTTTAATTTTTATTAATTCTAATCTGTATATTGTAGATAATGTATAGGCCAAAAGGGTTTTTTAGGGATGTTGGACAATAATTAAGACTCTAAAGACTACGTTTAATAGGAATAAGGGATGATTTATGAAATATCTGTACTGTATTTATAGTTAATGATGACACATTCACAAATTGAGTTTGTATTAAACAGAACATGAACACGAGTAGAGCAGCTGATGATACTGAACTGCAGCACGTGCTGGTTAGAGCGATTCTCGTTCTCGAGTCAAGAACCGGTTGCATCTGTTTTCAGATCATCAGTACACTGAACTGAAAACCATTTCTTTCGGACACGTCCGATTCGAGATCCGAGGAGTTGATGATGCTGCGCAATCGTGATTCAGCGTAAAGCTGACTCTGAACCAAACTGGTTCTTTTGGTGATTGATTCTGAACTGATTCTGTGCTAAGGTTATGATTGCAGGTAAATCGAGGGCTTGAATCAAGGGCAATCTGGCGAAACGTAAGTTCATTTAATAACAAATGCATCGCAATGGATTATGTATATTAAGTGGATCATGGTTTCTGTGCTGATGACACCTAATTTATTTAATTTACTTTATATCTTCAAGACTTAAATCCTCGTATGCACATTATTGCTGTTACTGTATTTGGGTGCATTGTTGCAAAACTTAATTGTAAACGTTTTATGATTATGAGGTTTTTAACTGACTAAAGTTGATTACTGACTTTATATATTTGAATGTTTGAAAGACGTGACGCCATTACATCACTGCCAATGACGTCATTACGACGAGCGTAAAAGAACCACTAAACCGTTTTTTTTTTTTTTTTCAACCGGTTTATTGAATCGAACCGTCCGAAAGAACCGGTCCGTGAAAAAGAATCGAACTTCCCATCACTAATTTAGACAGATCCAGATATTTAGCATGCCAAATATCTCACAAGCATATGTGATGCATCGGAGTGTCTCTCAGATCACAACTTTGATAACACACACCACACAACTGTCACACACGGGAATGAGCGGACCTTTACCTCAGATCTCAGGTATCGTGCAGTTTGTGCCTAAATTAGCTTGTTTCTAGACTAGTGAGGCCCCCAGTTTTTTAACTAGTGTTTAAGATATGTGTGATGTAGCTCAAACTGACCTATAGTGAGAAGCATGCACTATGTGAGCCTGTAATAATAAATGTTAAATGTTGCAAGCTGATAGAGATGGGGAGATGGCAACCAACCTGGCCAGTTTAAAACAATACTTACTAGACAGTGTAACTTTGCATGCAAAAGTAAATCTGACGCATGGCATGGATTCCCGCTGCATGAATCTTGTTTATTTTTTATCTTGCGTAAAATCCCTGTTTTCACTGACATGTCAGTACTTTGTCGTGTCCTCAAAGCAAAATTGTGTTTCTGCTGCAGCTTTTGCTGCTGCTGTTGTTAAAATGCATATTGTCATGTTAGCTTTGGTTGTATGTTTAATTATTCACTGTGCCACATACACACTTGTTTAACGTCAAACATGACTTAAACCTTGTGTAACATTGCTTTATTTAGGAACTGATGGAGAGCATGCAACATGTTTTGTGATTTGGAATAATGAAATTTAGATGAGACATTTCATGGGAACTCTGATAGTGTGCTGCAGAACCAGCTTACAGGAAACCCTGAACTTGACTATTTTAATGTTGGGCAAGCAATCTTATTGGCTGCAGGAAAAATTGGATTAAAGGAAAAAACAGCCTGCGCCATCTAGAGTTTCATGACAGAGTAAACACATAAAGGTTTGTATTTGTTCATTTATTTATTTATTGAAGCATAAATAAATAAATCAACAAACAAACAAATAAATACATAAATGATCTAACACATAACCGCCGCCCCCTACAAAAAACCATGCGCCATTCTCCCATCCGCGCTTGCATTTCATGTTTGCGCTGAATGTTCATAATTGATGGATGGACATCTATGCCCTGGTAAAGGACATCAGCTATCCGGCGCAGAGAAAAGTCAACTAAAAGTAAAAAATAAAAAAAAACAGGCATAAAGTTGGCTTGATGTTGGACGTTCGAGAGTCTCAAATTTAGGGAACGTCTCTAAAGACACATGCAATATTGGTATACACTTTTCTAACGTCAGTAGCATTTAATGAGAATGACTTACAGTCATGAAAACAACTGTAATTGTTTATCTAGGTGACAGCTATAATGCACAATTGAATTTAATGTTTGATATTTATCAAATAATAATGATAAAGAATGATTGGTTAATAATAACACTGTTAAAATACATAATGTAGGCAAATAAAAAAAATATATGTATATGCTATTACAAATGCCTGCAAAGGGAGCCAAATGCTATGTAATCGCTACTGTTACACTTACAGGAGAATCAAATCCATGTTTAGGCTACTGACCAAACATTTAATTCAAATATTCACTGAATCTTTCATTTTAGGCCACCTTTATGCCATAGATGACACAGCCTTTATAATTTATTCAACAAAAAACAAGCATATCACAACCCTTACAAAAAATAAACCATGGTTTCATCATAGTAAAACTGCTTAGTTTCCTTTTGCATTATATCTGAATGCTTGAGACTATAAAATAAATTAGAGTCATAATTAAGTTATAGCCATAGGTAAATGTCGAGAGCTACAATTGTAATTTGTAAATACAATTTATTCATTTACTTTTTTATTTGATTAAAGTTCTATTTTCACCCATATAGTAGATGTTTTTTTTTCCATCATCATATTTGAGGAAGGGGGGCACAACAATACAATTCTGCTTAGGGCACCCATTTGGCCAGCAGCAGCCCTGATCTAACACTTGTCATTAATGGGAAAATTAAAAAATTCTAATCATATGATAACGTAAGATTTAACTTAAGGGCTTTAAAGGTGCCATCTGTCATGTCTGGCAAAAAAAAAAAAAAAAATCAAGTCATACTCCACATTCCATACCAGATGGGGGCAGTATGCCTCAATAAAGTGAATTGGTCTTCTCTAGAGTAACAAACGAGAAACGGCATAGTCTCTATGCTCCGCCCCTACCTTCACAATAACCCTAGAGCCTAAGAAGCCTAAGAGGACATTTTGCCTCCAGAGGAACGTTGGGTGATGTCAAGTGATTCCATCATAAAAAAGGCCCAGCAGAGGTTGTACTTTCTCCGCCAGCTGAGGAAGTTTAACCTGCCACAGGAGCTGCTGAAACAGTTCTACTCCACCATCATTGAATCCATCCTCTGCACTTCAGTAACTGTCTGGTTCAGCTCAGCTTCTAAATCTGACCTCAGAAGACTACAGAGAGTAGTCCGGACTGCTGAGCGAATCATCGGTTCAACTCTCCCATCTATTCAAGAACTGTACTTATCCAGAGTGAGAAAAAGGGCTGTCAAAATCACTCTGGACCCCTCACATCCAGCACACTCCCTCTTTGAACTGTTGCCATCTGGTCGACGCTACAGAGCACTGAGCACTAGAACGACCAGACACAGGACCAGTTTCTTCCCTCAGGCAATCCATCTTATGAACAGCTGACAATAATGGCGAACACACTACACTTTATATTTATATACACACACACTTTATTTATCTAACACACATACTTAGTATACACTTAAATTTTGCACACAATATATATGTACATACATAACTTCACTTTGTAATATACCTGCCTACAATTGTCATTTGTATATTGTCATTCACTGTCTACATATTTGTATTTTTTATTATTTTATTATGTGTTTTATGTTCTGTCGCTGTCATTCTGTTGTACTGCGGAGCTTCTGTCACGAAAACAAATTCCTCGTATGTGTAAACATACCTGGCAATAAAGCTCATTCTGATTCTGATTCCCTCCCCTCAGCGACCTCAGAACAGCCCTCAGATGCTGCATATGCCGCTGCCAATCATTACTGAATATAATGATATCATCCAGGTAGGCAGCCGCATATGCAGCATGGGGCCGCAGAATTCTATCCATGAGGCGCTGAAAGGTCGCAGGTGCCCCGAACAAGCCAAACGGAAGGGTAACAAATTGGTGTAAACCAAACGGCGTTGTGAAAGCTGTTTTTTCTCGGGATAATGGAGACAAGGGGATCTGCCAATAACCCTTCGTTAAGTCCAATGTCGAATAAAAGCGAGCTGTGCCTAACCGATCAAGCAACTCGTCAACCCGCGGCATTGGATACGCGTCGAATTTCGACACAGCATTCACCTTACGATAATCCACACAGAACCGGACTGAGCCATCCGTTTTCGGAACTAAAACTATCGGGCTCGCCCAGTTACTGTTGGATTCTTCTATTACCCCCATGTCAAGCATAGCGCCTAATTCAGCCTGAACTACTTTTTTCTTGTGCTCAGGTAAGCGGTACGGCCGGCTGCGAACTACCACGCCCGGCTCAGTCTCGATATGGTGCTGAATTAGGTTAGTACGGCCCGGTAGGGGTGAAAAGACGTCGGCGAACTCTGCCTGTAACTTCGTTAAATCAGTGAGTTGGCACGGCGAGAGGTGATCTCCACCTGGAGCCAGGGCGAGGGATTGTGGTTTGACGTTCGCCTCTGGACCGAGATCATCCTCCCCCCCAATCACCGTTGCCAACATCACTGATTCCGCCTCATTCCATTTTTTGAGGAGATTGAGGTGGTAAACCTGACGAGCCCCGTTCCTATCGGACCGTATTACCTCATAATCGAGATCCCCGACTTGGCGTGCGACCTCAAACGGCCCCTGCCACTTAGCCAATAATTTTGAGCTCGACGTTGGGAGTAATACAAGTACTTTCTCTCCCGGTGCAAATTTGCGTAACCTAGTTCCCCTGTCATACAGCAGGCTCTGGCGGTCCTGGGCTTGTAACAAATTCTCCATTGATAGCCGCCCCAATGTGTGGAGTTTTGTTCTCAAGTCCAGTACGTATTGAATTTCGTTTTTGCCCTGAGATGGTCCCTCCTCCCAAGTTTCTCTCAGAATGTCAAGCACCCCCCGGGGCTGGCGTCCATAGAGAAGCTCGAAGGGGGAAAACCCTGTGGAGGCTTGTGGGACCTCTCGCACGGCGAATAACAAGGGCTCTAGCCACCTATCCCAATTTTTGGCGTCTTCCTGAACGAACTTCCGGATCATGGATTTAAGAGTGCGATTAAATCGTTCGACCAGGCCGTCAGTTTGTGGGTGATAGACGCTAGTTCGAATCGATTTAATGCCCAACAATCCGTATAGTTCGCGTAACGTACGTGACATAAACGCCATGCCCTGATCAGTAAGGATTTCTTTCGGAACCCCCACCCGGGAGATAAGACGAAACAGGGCATCCGCAACACTTTTGGCGGAAATGTTGCGGAGGGCCACTGCTTCAGGATATCGTGTTGCATAATCAACTATGACTAGTGCAAAGCGATGTCCTCGTGCCGATCGCTCTAATGGCCCAATGAGGTCCATACCAATTCTTTCGAAGGGGGCCTGCATTAATGGGAGAGGGCGCAAAGGCGCTTTTGGGGCGGCCGGTGGGTTCACCAACTGACATTCCGGACAAGACGCGCACCACCTGCGCACGTTGTCATGAATGCCCGGCCAGAAGAATCGGGTCATGAGGCGATTTAGTGTCGCTGCCTGTCCCAAATGGCCCGCCATAGGATTAGAATGAGCCGCATGGAAAAGCATTTCCCTGCGGCTCTTTGGAATTAACAACTGGGTTGTATTTACTTTTGTCTGAGCGTCTTGGGTCACTCGATACAACCGGTCTTTTAAAATGGCAAAATATGGATAGGAGAGCGGGAGGGCAGGCTGGAGAGACTGGCCATCGATGGTGCGGACCTGTTGGAACGCATGTTTTAGCGTCTCATCCTGAGACTGCTCCAGAGGAAAGTCATCGTGCTCCAAGAGAATTAGTCTCCCGATTCCACTCGGTTCCCCTGAGGCAGACCTCAGCGGTCCTGGCTCAGTTTCCCCCACTTGAACCCGCGCGGTCTCCTTCCGTGCCTTATTTCCCCAAGAGGCATCCGCACATAACGACCCCAATAAAACCGTAAACGCGGGCCAATTCGTCCCCAAAATTATTGGATGCCGGAGGCGGGGACTAACCGCCACCTCCACACTATGCTTTTGTCCCCGAAATTGAATCAAAATTGGGACGACCGGATATTCCACCACATCCCCGTGTACGCACCGCACCTTAACCACGCGGCTTGTATCCAATGCCCCCGGTTGAACCAGGCTTTGATGGATTGAGGTCTGGTTGCATCCTGAATCCACCAAGGCCGGATATGTACCCCCCTTGATACTCACGGGAATTTGGTACTCGCCAGCCTGACCGGGGGTAGCCTGTGGGTCGTCCGGGACCCGGATCATCATCTCCACCTCCATCACTGGACACCTGTCCACAAAATGGTCCGGGTCCCCGCAACGCCAACAGGCCAGCCCAGACCTACCCGCCGCCCCAATGGCAGGGAGTGGAGAGGGGAATTGGCGTGGAGAGAGCGGAGAGACGGAAGCACTGTCCCCTCCGGCAGCCCCAAGCCCCGCCCCCCTGGGCGGGGCCCTTGAACTCGCGAAGCGGCCTTGGTCAGTCCCGCTCCGCCCCCGGGGCGGGACACGAGGAGGGCCAGGTGGACGGGTCCTAGGGAGAGGGACAGGGCGAGAGAGAGAAGGGGGAGAGAGAGAAGGGGAGAGAGAGTTAGTAGGCGGGGGTGTGCCGACCCCTGGGCACGCCACCATGTGGTCCTCCGCCAGGTGGATGGCCGAGTCCAGTGACGCGGGGCGGTGGCACTGGACCCACTCGGCCGTCTTCTTGGGGAGGCGAGTGATGAACTGCTCCAGCACCACCAGGTCGACGACATGCTCCACGTCGCTCCCCTCGGCCAGTAGCCACTTGCGGCAGGAGTCCCGGAGCTGTTGGGCCATCGCGAAGGGCCGGCCGGCCTCGCCCAAGTCCAGGGAGCGGAAGCGCTGGCGGTGTTGTTCTGGCGATCGGCCGACCCGCTGGATGATGGCCCTCTTCAGGTCGTTGAAGACCAGGAGATTCGCCACCGGAAGTTGTTGGGCGGCCACCTGGGCCTCGCCGGAGAGCAGTGGAATGAGGCGCACCGGCCACTGCTCGCGGGGCCACCCGCAGGCCTCAGCCGCCTTCTCGAAGAGCTCTAGGAAGGCCTCCGGATCATCCTGGGCCCCCATCTTGTGCAGTGGCAGGTGCACGGGGGCGGCGGGCGCCCCGGCGGCCTCGGCGCGAACCTCCCGATCAATCCAGCCCCGGAACCTCTCGCGGTCCTCCTGCTGGGCCTGGACGATGGCCTGGAACCGTCGCTCCTGATCGGTCCTCAGGTCCAGCAGCGCCTGGTGTTGCTCGCGGTGGAGGACCGCAAGGGAAGAAATGATGTCCGCAAGCGGCGTGGAGGACGGGCTTTGCATGGCGGCGGCGACGGTCCTTCTTCCTTCCCGGGTTTCGGCACCAGTGTAGTGAGTTCGTGTGGGCAAGGAAGAGGACAAGGGGTCGGCTGGACTGCTGACGTATCTTTATTTAATAACAAAACAACTCAAAAGTCTAGCACTAGACGGTGACTTTTATTCTGGCACGTTCACGCGCTATTTCCGTTTTCCTTTCCGGTTTCCGGTTTCGGTTCCCGTCAGCAGTCCGACTCTCTCTCACTTGCTTCCGTCTCTCCTGGCGTTTTATACCCTCTCCACGCCAATTACTAGAACAAGAAACAGGCGATAATAATTTCCGCCCAAACCACTCACTTACCGCTCGTCTCCCGATCCTCTCTCCCGCTGCAGACTTCGCTAAACCACGCCCCCCCTGCCACAATAATAAATAAAAATCTTCAGACGGGGGAACTTACTTTAGATCTTTGTCCTGGTGCTTAATTTTAAAGACTGGGTGAAAGGAGTGGCAGGAAGCAAGTGCGAGTAATGATTATTTAATATATAAATGACACAGTACATAAAGATGGAAACACAGATTATACTTGGCCGGGGAAACACATTCCAGGAAGATGCAGGCGAGTGAAGGACCCGAAGGGCGGTGATGAGTTGGCAGCAGGGGAGGGTGACACAGGAACTGCGGGGAAGCGAGCCGAGAGGTAAGTGGTGATCCGTTGGTGATATGCATTGAGTTGACAGGGATTCCGGGGAGACACGGACATCCAAACGCAGAAACACACAAGAGAGCAAAACATGAGACGAGTAACAGGAAACAATGCTCAGACAAACACAAGACGCTAGACAGACCAATATGTAGGGATGAGTAATGAGTGACAGCTGTTGCTGATGACAATTAGCGTGGAGACGCCCACAAGAAACAATCAGTGAAAGCCACACTTTTTGACCCACAATGTATATATGGGAGTCTTCGTCCAGTGGGGATCGGCCCTGGACTTAGTGCGCTTCCTCATCTGGAGCAGAGTCTCGCGGGCTCTGGTCCAGGTCCGGTGGCACCTCTGGACAAACACATGAGCGGAGGGGACTGCGACTTTAGACTCCAGACTAGGAAAAACAGGTGGCTGGTAACCTAAGCTACACTGAAACGGAGAGAGGCCCGTGGCTGACACTGGTAACGAGTTGTGAGCGTACTCCACCATAGAGAGTGTTTGGCTCCAGGAAGAAGGATTCTTGGAGACTAAACATTGCAATGTTCTCTCTAAATCCTGGTTGGCTCGCGCAGATTGCCCGTTACTCTGAGGATGATAACCTGAAAACAGACTAACCGTCGCTCCTAACATTTTGCAAAATTCTTTCTAAAATTTGGAAATAAATTGGGATCCCCTGTCAGAAACCACATCTACTGGGAGGCCATGTAACCAAAAGACATGATCAATGACAGTGACCGCTGTCTCCTTGGCTGTAGATAGTTTTAGCAAGGGAATGATGAAGAAGCCTTCGAGAATTGGTCGACCATGGTCAAAACGACCACCATGCCATTAGAGGGCGGGAGGGCGGTAACAAAATCTAGAGCCATATGTGACCAGGGTCTCAAAGGGAAAGACAGCGGTTAAAGAAGCCCATCTTGAGGTTGGTTAGATGACTTACCTCTGACGCAAACTGAGCAAGCCAAAACAAAATCATGAATGTCGCGAGCCATAAGTGGCCACCAGAATCGTTGCTTAACTAAACCCTTGGTTCGGCTTATCCCTGGATGACAAGCAACATTAGAGCAGTGACCCCACTGAATAACCTAGGAACCGTAACTCTTCCGGCACAAATAAATGATTCGGTGGGCATCCGGGCGGAGGCATTACCCCTTCTAAGGCCGTCTTGACCTTCGATTTGACCTCCCATAAGACGTTTTTGGAACCCGGGTGATACGAGCCTGCCTGGAATTGAGTCTTTTGGCAGATCTGATGTATTCTAAATTCTTATGATCGGTCCAAACAGTGAAAGGTACCCCTGACCCTTCCAACCAGTAATGCCACTCCTCTAAAGCTAACTTGACAGCCAACAATTCTCTGTTACCAATGTCATAATTGTGTTCAGTAGGAGATAAACGATGGGAGAAAAATGTGCAGGGATGCATCTTTTTATCCTAGGCAGCACATTGGGAAAGAACTGCACCTACTCCCACCTCTAATGCGTCGACCTCCACCACGAACTGCCTTGTGGGATCAGGGGCTACTAATATGGGAGCCGAAATGAAGTGGCTCTTGAGGTTGGTAAATGCAGTTTCGGCTGCATTAGACCACCTGAACGAAGTACTGGGGGAGGTCAAGGCGGTCAGAGGTGAGACTAGTTGGCTGAAATTTCAAATAAAATGTCGATAAAAATTGGCGAACCGCAGAAACCACTGTAGGGCCTTACGGGAATATGGAGTTGGCCAATCAATCACAGCCTGAACTTTGTCAGGATACAAACGTATTCCCTCGGATGAGACGATATAGCCTAGGAAGACCATTCTCAAGTAATCTCTGGAGCACTCGTCTGACGTGTTGAACATGTTCCTGGAGAGATTAAGAAAAAATAATGCGGAATCATCCAAACGCAGAAACACACAAGAGAGAAAACATGAGACGAGTAACAGGAAACAACACTCTGACAAACACAAGACGCTAGACAGACCAATATATAGGGATGAGTAATGAGTGACAGCTGTTGCTGATGACAATTAGGCAAGACGCCCACAAGAAACAATCAGTTCAAATGACTGTAACACACAGACTTCACCCACATAGTGAAAAACCGCAAAATCACTGTTTACCAACCGTGACATTAATCCATAATCAGTTTTACTTAAGCTTCAGGTTATTTATACGCAGTGGGTATTAGATAACATTTTTTGCTTCAATAAACAACTCAGTGGAAAAACTCTATTTTGTGTTTACTCAAGTTGCCTTTGTGTATAGCAAACGCTATTTCAAAGAGAAATCTCATGGATATTTATCCAGGGATGATTGAATCACTGAAAGACACTGGAGGGAGATGAAGGTTTTTCATATTCACAAGGCAAATTGATGACCATGATCTTCCAGTAATTAAAATTCCTGGAAGACATATTTTAATTTGGGTCAAAGACAGTAGGAAGGGGTAAGTACACCTCTGAATGACATGGGACTGTTGGGAGGTGATTCGGGAACTTGGAGATGGCACACACCAAACAGACCTGGATTAGTATGAATGAGACCTGGGAAATGCATGGCCACCAATCACAATTCCATAAGAGTAAGAGAGTTTGATGGATGCTAAGATGACCAGAAGAGTTTGGCGGATAATGGTGGGAACATAAACTAATCAGTTCAGCTTCCAGCATTCACGTTAACATTTCAGACACTGGATGGTAAGGATAGTAGAAGCTATCTGGGAAGCATATGGCATATGGCCACCTCTGTGACGTTTCATCTTACGGATGGGTTGAGCAAAATGTACCAAAACATTCCCCCGGGAAAGTTTAAAGTCTGTGTTACCAGATCACCCGATACCAATGTCTGATGTGGCCCTTAAAACTGTGTGACATCACCTTGGCAGCAGTTGAGCCAACAGCTACATTAATGAATGGCTGGGCCTCCCGCAATACCTCTCCAACATGGCACAGTTCAGGACAAACACCTTACAACTGCACTTTAAAATCCATCAGCCTGGGTTACAAGCTGGAATAGGTGATTTTTTTTTTTTTTTTTTTGAGGTAAGAGACTCACCTGACTCTACCGTCCAAAACTCCAAGGTTCAAGTCCGCTATTTATAGTTTCCAGTCACATGACTGGTTCGAAGACCTGGCAGGCAAAACACAGATCTTTTCCAATCCAAAATTATTTAGATCACCTCTCAAAAGAATAAAACAAAGATATCTGAACAAAATGTAAGTTTTGGCCATTAGCAATTAATATAAAGCACCTGCCACACTATTTCAATCACTAAAAACCGCAGAATATTCTAAAACATTTAATGTGAAAACACTTAAAGAGCCACACAGATGGGAAATCAAAAATGACCTGTATTACAGTGTATGATGTAGCTGTCCATCAGTGTAAACAATGTGCAAAATAATTAAACCAAAAAGTACACGATTTATAAAGTTATTGGCTTCTAAAGTAAGGAGTCGACTCTGTATCGCTGAAACCAGTCGTTATAGATTTCAAATCTTTTGCCCATCTCTATGTACGTCACTACGGACACTTTGCATAATAATCTCCGCCTACCGTCTTGGGAGAAACGGAACTCTGATCTGCCCCAACCCTCCACACAGACGCTCTGGTTGGTGTGATAGCATCATGTCAAGGAGACAGTGTGTTTTTAATTGTAAAGGCAAGTTTGTTTTATTTTCACTGCCAAAGAATGAAGATCAGAAGAACCAATGGCTAAAATTCATTTTTACCACAATACCAGAGAGCAGTACAACAAATCCCTTTTGTTGTGTTCACAACATTTCACTGATGACTGCTTTTCTAATCTCGGTGAGTACAAGGCGGGATTTTCAAAGCGTTTGGCCATAAAAGAGGGTTCATTAACAACTTTATTTAGACCAACGAGCATCTCCGAATCACAACACGAAGTATGATGTTGAAGTTATGTGTTTGTTTTCTCCCGAGCGTCTTATCAGTATGTGTTCTGTCTGCAGCCTTTGTCTGCGCTGATTTAAAAACACGTCATCAAAATGAAGTGTAACAAGTGCTGCTAACAGATATTCTGTGATAAAGTAATCCATATGAAAAAAACGCGATGTCCGTTTTTCACGTCTCCCTTCATTATATCTAATGTGACCACGCCCCCGCGCTGAACGCGATTCAAACTGAAGCGCGCGGCTTGAATACACCCACACAGAAGAAAAAGCAGCGAGACTGTTCAAGTTTTTTCTTTTACTGTTTGCTTCGCGATGAGAGGAATGAGACATAATTCACCCCAAAAAGATGCTAACGCATTGTTTACAATGACGTTGTGTGAGGAACAACCAATCAAAACTGTCTATGTTAGTTGACCAATCAGAACACAGTAATGCTACCGAAAGGTGGGGTTTAAGGAAACTGAATCTTTTGACAACTTCGCACGAACCGTTTGGGGATCTCTGAGAATTGAGGTAATTTTAAAATGATATTTTGACAAAATGATGATGGATTTAAACCTATTGTACAGGACTTATAAACAGTGATAGGAAGCTTAGAATTTTCATCTTACTGGCTCTTTAAAGTGCCTTAAAAACAGTGATACTAAAATATCAAATTCAGTTCACACCTTATTGATGACATGCTTTATCCAGTCAAACAAATGAGCCTGTAATACGAATGGAATTCGCTAAATGGTTATTTTCTTTATAATGTTTTTTTCTAATGGAAAACTTTAATATTAAACGATGCATTGCATTTATATCCTGGGTTTATCTACTTGGCTGTACAAAGTATGCATCATCAATAAGGTGTATACTGAATTTGGCCTTTATATATCACTGTCTTATCATATTACTACTTAAAGGGTCATATCGCATTGCTAAAAAGAACATTATGTTGTAATGAAATGTGTTTATGCAGTTTAAGGTTCAGAAAACACATTACTTTCCACATAATGTACATTATTGTTTTCCCTTTCTGCCCTGCCTTTCTGAAACGCATCAATCTTTACAAATCTCACTGTTCTGAAAAGTATGTTGATTTGCCAGCTATCCAGTGCATTGTGATTGGCTGAATAACTCAAGCGTATGACAGAAATGTTACGCCCATTAACATACTGTGATGCCGTCTCCCAACATGACCAGACAAAACCAATAAAATTCATTACAAATTAGGTATTTGTTAAATCCAGTGGGGACATAACTACTGATTATAATGACTTATACTGTATTGCACTGTTTATTGCGCCATGTAAACATAAAACCATGTCTGCATTTGTGATCAGAGAAATGACAAACAACAAGAGCTACTCTACATTGATTAAAACTAGCGTTTGAATCATCAGTGGCAAATTCTTTACAAATAAAACATATACTTTCTGTCAGGGTTCGGGGGTGAGGCAAGGACTCAATGATGCAGATAGAAGGGATCTTTAATAATAATAAAATAAACAAATAAAAACTACAGACCAAACTTGACTAGCAGGACAATGCAAGGCAAGGCACGATTAGCACAGACAAATGTTTGATGACGAAATAGCAACCAGACTGCAAACACAAGGACAACAAATAGGGAGCTAATGAGGAGGGTAACGAGGGAACACGTGGGGAAAATTACATCAATATTCAGGTAACAAGATGGGTGGTATCAAGACAATTGAAGAGAGCACATGGCACATTGGAACTAAGACAAAAGCCATGTGCTCACACAAAACAAAAACCAATCACAAGCCATGTGCTTGAACTAGACACAAACATGCAGCTAATGGAGCAAACTCATAAGCCACGTGCAACAGCACAAGACAAAACAGAACAAGAAACCACGCAGCCAATAACTCGAGCTGCATGCAACAATACAAGACAACACTTGAGACGGCACGCTACCACAACAAGACAGAACATGGAGCGTGAGTGTCTGGTCCCTGACACGAAACCAAAATTCAGCAAGACATGAGTGCCGGGATCCGAAAACCACACTCCAACATGAAACAGGACACGCAGACAAGAGCACAAGGCTCGAGCAGTCTCGAAGTTGCGCGCTCACACGAAACAATGACATGAGGAGAGTGTCCAGGCTCTGTTACAAAACCATGAATAACAATAGTGTAAGGGAAACAGGTCAATTTAGCTCAAAGGGAATCATTTAATAATTTAAAGGGAATTTGAACAGAATCACTGTTTCATGGCTGATCACTGAGACACCCTGCGATTCACTGAACGAGCCGTTTAACATCAAATCTGCGCTGGATATTAATATTCAAACTATAGTGAAAACACTATCAATTAGCACAGTAACAAGATCGGCAGTTTAAGACATTAACTTGTAAGCACAAAACACAAGATACTTCTCTTTTCAATATGAATAAGGCTTTATTAGATAAATCTAAGACGTATAAACTAATCTAACACATAAACGCACACACTCACACATTCACACAAGTTGCAGAAAGATCGAAAGTTAAGGAAAGATGAATTTAAGAGAATGGAAATATGGAATCCCAAGTTTACAGCAATACGTAAAATTGCATAGACATGATCAACCATCAATCACTTAATTAATGCTCGCATTGAGTTCCTCAACGGGGTTAAAATTATATTAGATACACCAGCACAAATGTCTGAGGGTACATTGCCTTGGTTTTCGATGTCGCTGATTGGCTGGAAGTTCAGTAGTCGCTGAAGTGACGTCCTGGGAAGCCCTGGTTGGGCGTTGGCTGAAGACGGAGTTGTGTGCGGGTTGAAGTTGAAACTCGACGTTACAAAACTTAACTCAGAACACAAAACTCTTAAACGGAAAAGAAAAGAAATAAAGTTTGATGAGACAAGGTGGTGTTTCTTCTCATCGTGGCTAGGTAGCAGCATTCAGGCCGAAGCACGCTGGAACCGCGCTCAAAGAACACTTAACAGTGATGACTAAGAACATGGCTAAAAGCTAAAGCTAGGTAGCAAAGCTACAAGCTAAAAGCTAAAGGCAAACTAAAAGCATACTAAAAGCAGACATGACTAATAGCAGAAGCATAGCTAAAGACTAAAAGCAGGCATGACTAGTAGCAGAAGCAAAGCTAACAACTAAAAGCAAAGATATTATGGTGTCCTAAGTATTTAAACTGGCCTGTTGGCCACACCTCAAATTTTGTCTTGACCAATCAGATATTGTCTTGGCTCTGGGGTATCATAAATCATCATGTTTATCTTACCAAGCATGTGGTCCGAATTTTCCCACTCTTGCAGGGTCTAATTTTGGACATGATTCCTATAACCAGGTTATGATATATTTGACAAATAAATGATTGTCTGAACTAATTCAAGCAAGCATATTCAATCACACAGATACCAAACATAATTATGAATCCTTAAGCTATCCCATAGTTATTAAAAGACATACACAATAAGTGATTATAACATGATAGTCAAATGTGTGGGTTACATATAAATGAATATGGAGTGAAGCGATGGACTGATTAATTTATAAGTCTTTTTGAGTTCATTCTGGTCCATATATATGTACAAAAGACAGTTTCTTTGCCATTCTCTTGACAAAAACTTCTGAGGAGACCAGAGGATTCAAAGCCCTTCCCCCTTAGGAATTTCAGTCTGGTTCTGCTGGGTGGGGGAAGTCAATGGAACTTGTGCAGTACTCTCATGGGTTTTCATGTGATGTCCAGGTTATTTAGGTACACATGGTTAAGTTCAATTAGTCAATGTAGTTTAGCACATTGAGGATAGTTTAGATTGTTTTGGAAATTGTTGTTTTATTTTGATTCATCAATCAAATTTGTGGTTAACTTTGTTTGGTTCTTCTAGGTTGTCTTACTTTACACGTTTACAGTTAGTTTTCTAGTAATCTCATTTTCAATTAAATTAATTGACCTATCATGAATATAGTTCTCTAGCTTCCATACAGTTTAGAGTGGCTGGCGGATATTAGGTGTTGCGAGTCAATCCTAATATCAGACCTTCGACCCTTGCAGGGTGTCTAGGCATTTCACCTACTCAGGAAAGAGGGGAAGGAGAAGGATAGGTAAAAAAAGAACAAAACAAAACAAGGCTGCTGTGGGTTTTCCTAGCATGGGTTACAACTACTATTGAGCTAGGATCTCAGGTGCAGCTAGTGTGTCATGAACCTTAACTTAGTGTCAGGTGTTCTACCTATTGTGAGGATGGCTGCACGTTTCTTCATGGTGGGTATGTGCAACTTTGTTACACTAAAAGTTGGATATTCTACCTGTGCGACTGTTGACTGTGTTATCAGTAGATGTGGTTACTTCTGGGTGTAGGTAATGTTGTGTGTGTTAATGGTGTAGTGTATGTGTGGTCAGATCTGTTCAAGTCTGTGTTGTCTCCCCCTTTTCCTAGTATGTCACTGAAGACTGGCTCTCAGCATCCTTGACTTGAATGAGGGCGTGTCCATGGTCTAATGGGGGTCAGTCCAGCAAGGTAGGAAGCTCTTTAGCACACAGTCGGAGGCAGTTTGGCATGGCTGTGTGAAGCTGGGTTGCAAAACTCTCCTACGTTGCCTTCTTCTTGTGGTGCCTTCTGGCTGTAGCAGACTTCCTGACCTTCTGTGCTCTGGTGGTTGCTGTTGCACAGACAGGGAATGTGGTTCTTGGAGTTGGAGTTAATTTGACAGTTTGTTAGTGACTGTGTTAGGTGACTGAGTTGATGTCCTTTAGTACCTCAGATTTTTCATCAACGGTTGGCCGTGAAAGACTTGTTTGTTCTGGGTCGTTGTTGAACAGGTGCTTGTCATCTCTGATGTGGTGCACCAGGTGATCACCGGCCTTCCATTCTGTTGCTGGTCACAGCAAGCATGACTCAACTTTGTGGTCATATGCATGTAAATTGTCTTGAAGGAACTCTCTCAGTTGTTTCATGACGTATTCCATGTCTTCTGATGGTAAGCTGTCATGTTCTTGTGCATACTCAGCACTGTGCATGTCTGAGTGGGGCTGAGGTGGGTTTTGTTGTCGCTTGCCCACACGAGTTGCTCTTGGATGAGTCAGGTGATTACTTTTGGATATCTGGTTAGGTTTCCAGATGTTATCCTTTTGGTTTCTTGAGAAGCATGGCTGGTCCCATGGATTTTTCCAGCAGTTGGGCTGAAAGCGGTCGTGGATATGGGCGTCACGCTCTCTGTGCTCTTGATGGAAGACTCTAGTGCTGTGATGCCACTGGGTGTCGTCCAGTGCAAGGCTTGAGTCTTTGTTAACAGAGTTCAAAAGTGTATAGGTTTTGTTACCTTTCCTTGAGGCCATCTTCTGCTTGTTATAGGCCTTCTGTGTTAGGTCACGCAACTGTTGGATGGTCATGGAGTTCGGACAGGCCATGACACCTAGATGGTGACTGACTCCAGGGTGCAGATTTCTTAGAAAGAGGCTTTTGAAGTTCACATCCTCTTCAAGGTCAGGCTTGTTGTGTGCACCAAAGTAGGCTTGTCGGAGTCGGTTGTAGTAAGCTTGTGGAGTCTCTTGATGACCTTGTTTGGTTTCCAAGGCAGTTAACAGTCCATGTTCAGACTCTGGGTCTGTTAACTCTTTAATCAGGACCTCACAAAGTCGCTGGTAGTTTGACTTGGTTTGACTGGGCTGTCGATCTAGGAAGTTTCATACCTCGGGACTGGACGTGGCTCTAAGGAGGTATAACCAGTCTCTTTCAGTTACATGAGGTCTCATTTCCAGATGAAATTCAATATCTCGCAAGGTAAGCCTGGATGTTGTGGCCCTCTGTGGAGTTCGGGTTGAACCTGCTGATGTTTTTAGACAGCTTGTTGAGGTCTTTGATGGTCATCACGTGTGCAGCTCCAAGGTCTTGGACGGGAGGTTTTCTTTCGTTGGCAGGAAAGGGTTGTGTGGCAAAGGCAGGTGAGGTTTTAGGCTGTGGCCCTTCGCTCCTTTCGTCATATGCCAGTTCTTGGACGTGGGACTCGGCTCTGCTCAGCAGTGATGAGGCTAAGAGATGTTTCTCTTTTCTTGGCTCTTGTTTGTGCTGTAAGAACATTGGAGTTCTTTTCTGACCATGTAGAGCTCATCGTTGGTATCGCCTAGTTGTTGGGTCAGATTGTCCATTTCAGTTCTGTACCTTTCAAGGTGGTCTTTCAAAGCACTGATTTCAGAATTCTTGTTTCTGATGTCTAGCTTGGTTTTCTCTAGTAGCTGTTCGGCATACTGGAGTCTGTATACCAGGTCTTTCTGAGCAGCCGTTGTATGTTGCTGGTCGAGCTGAGCTGCTGCCAGGGCTGCTTGGAGCTTCATAACTTGTTCCGTTGTTTCCTGCTCCCTCTTGCTGGGTGCTTTGAGTTGATCTTGAACTTTCACTTCCAGCTTGTCTATGTGATGTTGAACACGTGTCAGCTCCTCTTGAAGGTGGGTAATGTGCTTGATGCTCAGTTTCAGCTGGGTTGTGAATGCATAGCTTAGGGAGCTGGTGATCTTGACTAGCTCCTCGTGGTTGTTGTTCTGGCTTGAATCTTGTGTCAGGAATCTTCTCAGGATTAGGATTATTATTAAACATAATAACATTTCAGATGTCTTTGGAGTGAGGCTGTCTGTCATACCTCTCAGCCAAGTGTTCACATCTTCCCCATGGGCAATGGAGTCTGCAGTCTGCGGCATGTTGGCATGCTGGGGAGAAGGGGTCTGCAGTCTGCGGCATGTTGGCACGCTGGGGAGAAGAGAGACTGACACAGATCTGTGTGGAGTAAAAGCCTATGTGTTGTGGGACAACTAAGTGTTGTGTAAGTGATTGTGAACCACTAGTGAAATGTGGTGATGAATGTGTTGGTCTCAGGGTGTCTAAGTAGACTAGAGATGCAAAGACTTTGTCACTCTAATGAGGAAGAGGAAAAGAGAGAAAGATATGAAAAACAAATTCAATGACAAGCAAAATTTCTGTTTTTCAAATGAGGAAAATTATTTTTTTTCCAATTAAATGTTATCAAAAAGGTAAACAATATTATTATATTTCTTGTTTTGGACAAAAGAATCCAATGATAATGCTGATATCTCTTTCCTTAGTCTGACAGGATTGACACCGTACACCTTTCAGTTGGACCGCTCACCAGGGAGGCTGCGAAGGCGACAGTTGTTCGACACGTATCTCTATTAAATTGATCTCAACGTTGGATGAGATGCTAAAACTTGGATTGCGTTTCAAATGTATGGAGGTTAGGAAGAACAAAGGAGAGGATGATTACAATCAAAATTTATAAGGATGATTCGTCGTCTTTGGCACGATTGTGTATTTAATTCACTTAGAATTGATTGATGGTTCTTACATGTCCTACAAATGTAGAAAGAGAAGTGGAAAGTAAAGGAGAGAGAGGACGGAGATGGTAAGTCTCAGTAGCGGTTATCTCAAATACAAGGAGAGCGTTGTTTTAGTTGCTATACAACTAATCAAACAGAATAAACTTTAAGTGAAAGAGAGTTGTCTTTCTAATTTATTTGAACTCGTAGTGAGGGATAACAATGTCTCCTTTCAGGGCTCAGGTGTGTCGTTCCCAAGCTATGATACACTAAGTAAAGAAATGGTAAGAAAAAGTAAAAAAAAAAAAAAATAATAATAAATGGGCAAAATATGCAAAAATGAAATTAAATAGAGGAAATCAATAAGTAAAATAATAGTGGTTAAGTGTATAACCAAAACAGGAAGAGGGGTTAAACGCAATCAAATAAGTAAAGGACTGAATAGCATATATTCAGATGGGTAATAAATAGATTAGGTAAAATCATTTTACTTAAACTTTCAAAGTTCAAGGCTTATTCATTTCTAAAATAATTAGGCCCAAAATTGAATACTAGAAGTAAAGATCATATGAAATGATCTGAGAGGGAAATTTTAAATGATTCAAAATAAATTTAATGTTTAAATTAAATTTCAATTTGACAATTAATAATTGTGAGTCAGTATTTCCCTTTCTAGTAAAATGAAAATAAGTGGTATAGTGAGAAAAGAGCAACAAAAGAGAAAGCGACTAACAAGTGTTAGTTAAGATGTTTAAAGGGTTAAATCACGTCAGCATTGCCCAAACACACCCTATTCATCCACTGGATGGTAATGCTAGCTGCTAACCTTTGAGGCTAGTGGCTTTAGAATAGACTTCAATGTAAATGCAACAGTTTCGTTAGCTTAGCAACACCGTGGAGTTTGTTTACACTAGTGTCGATGCGCTGTGCGTTCGCAGTGCAAAGTTGCTCCGGAAGTACGTTAAGTACGTTAAGTTGCATTGTTGCAAATACAGTTAAGCGTATTTCAACACTGTACAAATAAAAACACCGCTTTCAGTTGGTTTTGCGATGTGGCACCTAAACTCTCAGTTCGTATAGAGTTAAATTTATCTTAATTCAAATAGCAGCTTCGTGCTGTAGTTAAGGGAACACAGTGATAGCAATCTCAGTGATCTGAATCTCCGTGCCAGTTTTTCTGGACACAAACACAAAAGGTTTCCTTCGCTGTTGGTACACAGTTAAAATTTACTTGATCAAGCTTTTAAAACACTCCCATTCAAATTATTCTTGGACACACACAGTGTTACGCGAGATTGCATTCACTTTTTGAACGGACACAGACAGGCAAACATTATTTTCTAATGTTTAACTTAGGGGAGTCAAATATCACATTTTTCGGCAGTGGAACACGCGCTGGCAATCAGACTATATCAATCAATCAATCACCTTTATTTATATAGTGCTTTAAACAAAATACATTGCGTCAAAGCACTGAACAACATTCATTTGGAAAACAGTGTGTCAATAATGCAAAATGATTAAAGGCAGTTCATCATTGAATTCAGTTATGTCATCTCTGTTCAGTTTAAATAGTGTCTGTGCATTTATTTGCAATCAAGTCAATGGTATCGCTGTAGATGAAGTGACCCCAACTAAGCAAGCCAGAGGCGACAGCGGCAAGTAACTGAAACTCCATCGGTGACAGAATGGAGAAAAAAACCTTGGGAGAAACCAGGCTCAGTTGGGGGGCCAGTTCTCCTCTGACCAAATAGGAAAAGGATCTGCCGCCCGCAGTTGATTTTGATATTCTAGGTATTATCAGTTTTGAGAACGTAGCGGACGTAGATGAGTATAATGTGAAAGGAGCTCATTCAAATACTGAGGTGCTAAACCATTCAGGGCTTTATAAGTAATAAGCAATATTTTAAAATCTATACGATGTTTGATAGGGAGCCAGTGCAGTGATGACAGGACCGGGCTAATATGGTCATACTTCGTGGTTCTAGTAAGAACTCTTGCTGCTGCATTTTGGACTAGCTGTAGTTTGTTTACTAATCGTGCAGAACAACCACTCAATAAAGCATTAGAATAATCTAACCTTGAAGTCATAAATGCATGGATTAACATTGTGTCCAGTGTTTGTGTCCAGACATTGAGAGCATAGGCCATAATTTAGATATATTTTTGAGGTGGAAAAATGCAGTTTTACAAATGCTAGAAACGTGGCTTTCTAAGGAAAGATTGCGATCAAATAGCACACCTACGTTCCTAACTGATGACGAAGAATTGACAGAGCAACCATCAAGTCTTAGACAGTGTTCTAGGTTATTACAAGCAGAGTTTTTAGGTCCTATAATTAACACCTCTGTTTTTTCTGAATTTAGCAGTAAGAAATTACTCGTCATCCAATTTTTATATCGACTATGCATTACATTAGTTTTTCAAATTGGTGTGTTTCACCGGGGCCGCAAAGAAATATAGAGCCGAGTATCATCAGCATAACAGTGAAAGTTAACACCATGTTTCCTGATGATATCTCCCAAGGGTAACATATAAAGCGTGAAGAGTAGCGGCCCTAGTACTGAGCCTTGAGGTACTCCATACTGCAATTGTGATCGATATGATACATCTTCATTCACTACTACGAACTGATGGCGGTCATATAAGTACGATTTAAACCATGCTAATGCACTTCCACTGATGCCAAAAAAGTGTTCAAGTCTATGCAAAAGAATGCTGTGGTCAATTGTGTCAAACGCAGCACTAAGATCCAATAAAACTAATAGAAAGATACACCCACGATCAGATGATAAGAGCAGATCATTTGTAACTCTATATGAAATATGAATACGAGGGCTTTGATAAATAGATTGAGGAACACACTCAAAACTATTCTTTATTCACCGATTTATATCCCTTTTGAAACACTAACAGTTTAGCTCCGTTCAGCAAACAGTGACTGAGATAGCTTTTGAGAGACACTGGAACACGCAGTGAAATCAAATCAGCTATAAACAAGGCATTACAAAAATGAGGAACACGCTCAATTTCTACCTTATTGTACGATCTCAGATGTTTACTTTTAAGTTCACTTACTGCTGTTAACATTGGAGAGGCGGACTTGAGTTCTAGCTGCTTTCATTCATTTGAGGGGGCGCACGCTGCTTACGTCACAGGTCACACACATACGCTCACATCTCGCTAGCTTCTCATCTTTCATCCGCAACAAAATAAAAGATTAACTTGGTTTATGCTCACAATTTAGATTAAACTGCCCGCATTCATTATCCACCATAATAATGTAAGGGAAAACAGGTCAATTTAGCTCAAAGGGAATCATTTAATAATTTAAAGGGGGGGGGGGGGGGTGAAATGCTATTTCATGCATACTGAGTTTTTTACACTGTTAAAGAGTTGGATTCCCATGCTAAACATGGACAAAGTTTCAAAAATTAAGTTGTACGTTTGAAGGAGTATTTCTGTTCCAAAAATACTCCTTCCGGTTTGTCACAAGTTTCGGAAAGTTTTTTTTGAGTATGGCTCTGTGTGACATTAGATGGAGCGGAATTTCCTTATATGGGTCCTAAGGGCACTTCTGCCGGAAAAGCACGCGCTCCCGTATGGCAGAGCACTGAGAGGCTGAGCACAGACATTCACTGATCAGAGCGAGAGCGTCACGAAAAGTCACAAAAGAAGTGTGTTTTTGGTTGCCAGGGCAAGACAACCCTAAAAACAGCATTAAGGGACCAGTGGATGGAGTTTATTTTTACAGAGCATCAACTGAGTTGTGCAAGTGTTTTTGTTTGTTCCCTAAATTTCGAAGATGCTTGTTTTACAAACAAGGCCCAGTTTGACGCCGGATTTGCAAATCGTTTATTTCTTAAGGATAATGCAGTCCCAACGAAAAAGGGTCACGATTGTGTGTTGGAACCGAATGCGGTGAGTAAAACTGCTTCAAATATCTCTGTGTTGTTAACTTAGCTATCGGCGCGTAAGCACATCAAGTAAACAACACACGATGTTGTCATCAAACTGCATGAGTAAAACTGCTTCAAATATCTCTGTGTTGTTAACTTAGCTATCGGCGCGTAAGCACATTAAGTAAACAACATGCGATGTTGTCATCAAACTGCACTTTCCACATGTACAGCTTTAAAAAAAAAAAAAGACGACATAAAGTGGAACTTAGTCATTTTCCAAAACCGCTAAGCAAATATATACAGTTTCAGTACTTACCACATAGAGACTTCGTTGCTGATGCTGCTCTTGTTAAATTTCAGCCTCTGGATCTGATTCTGGATCATAAATATACGCTGAATCTGACTGTTAGCCATGGTTTGTTTTGGACGCTCTCAACGCAAAAGCCTACTGGCGCTCGTGATCCTTTAGCTCCGCCCACACATCACGCCTCCAGCCGGTCGTGTTTTTCCGGGAAAAATCGGTACAGACTATCTTTCTCTTATGAATATAATAAAGCTAAAGACTTTTTGGAGTTATGAAGGATGCAGTACTACTCTATAGGTACTCAAGATTAACAGGATATTGAGTGAAAACGAGCATCGAGCATCAACCCCCCCCCCCCCCCCCCCCCCCCCAAAAAAAAGGGAATTCGAACAGAATCACTGTTTCACAGCTGATCACTGAGACGCCCTGCGATTCACTGAACGAGCCTTTTAACATCAAATCTGCGCTGGATATTAATATCCAAACTATAGTGAAAACACTATCAACTAGCACTGTAACAAGATCGGCAGTTTAAGACATTTAAGACAACTTGTAAGCACAAAACACAAGATACTTCTCTTTTCAATATGAATAAGGCTTTATTAGATAAATCTAAGGCATATAAACTAATCTAACACATAAACGCACACACTCACACATTCACACAAGTTGCAGGAAGATCGAAAGTTAGGGAAAGATGAATTTAAGAGAATGGAAATATGGAATCCCAAGTTTGCAGCAATACGTGAAATTGCATAGACATGAACAACCATATCAATAACTTAATTAACGCTCGTATTGAGTTCCTCAATGGGGTTAAAATTATATTAGATACACCAGCACAAATGTCTGAGGGTATATTGCCTTGGTCTCCGATGTCGCGGTTACAGCACATTTCTTGAGACTGTGCGGAGTTCCCTTTTTTTATATAACCCTTCTGATACTGATGTTTTTACTCACATTCTTTTTCATAATTTCTAGAATTTTTTTCACCTTTGGTATAGTATTTTAATAAGCAAGACTGTGGCGAGTGGGGCGGGGCCGAGAGGCGTGGGAACAAGGAGTGAGGCCAGGTATAGTGATTGAAGATGAGCTGCACCTGCGCCCCACCGCCGGTATCGAGTCCCATGTAGGAGATGTAAGGATATAAAACTGGAGCGACTATAGTGAAGGACAAGAGAGGACCAGGCCTGGGATATTATTTTATGTTTGCTTTTTATTTTGTGCGCACCAGTCGTCCGCGAGGGGCTGGTGGCTTTTTTGTATTTATTTTGAATATTAAAACGTTTTGATTGTGCGCCGGTTCCCGCCTTCTCCTTCCCGATGAGTATGGAGATCGTATTGTTACAAAGACCTTTTAACCAACTTCATGCAGTCCAAAAGTTATGTTTTGAATTAATTAAACAGGGCTTACAGTAATCAGGTCTGATTGTGTCTTGTCCATCCAAACCCATTTATGAATGAGGTTTCATAGACATGGGAATTATTAACCAAAGGGGCAAACACATTTGACACGTGAAGAATAACCCATCAGAGCTGAGCTACAACATCCAGGCCACATACTGTACGACATCCTTCCTAGCCCTCAGAACCTACACTTGTGGCACAGTTCAGAGGAGTCCTGCCTACTTTGTAATTCCAAGAACCCAAGGATGCAGCACATACTATCTGCTTGCAAAGCAGCACTGATGGAAGGCTGCCACAGATAACAGCTAGCCCAAGTCTTGCACACGCTGGCCAAAATACTGGAGATATGTAGGCTGGAGGCAAACAGGGCTAGTCTGGCAAAACCACAACAGCAGCTCTAGTTTGTCAGTCAAAGAGGTATTGCCCACAGTAGCAGCACAGCTTCATGTACTGTTGTTCTACTGGGGCTGGTGCCGGAGCTGGAGTCAGTGCTGGGCCAAGAGTGGCACTTATTCAGAACCAGCTCACATTTCCACTGGGAGTGACCAGAACCCTCTATGTCCATTTGTCCAAAATGTGATCGGAATCGCTTGTTAATTCTTGCAGAAGGAGAGTGTTGATCTTTTATGTGACCACTGCTGAACTGACATATTTAATTGTTGTGTTAATGTTGTTAAAACCTGAGTTCAGTATACTGTACCTGAACTTGGACCGCTTATAAAAATGCCATCTTTATAACTGTGGTCTTTAATGGAAGCTCCGCCTACTGACATCATAGGTTCCCTTAAGCCTTTTACACACTGCATGATTTTTGGCTGTTCTATACAAAAGATTGGCACTGTGAAACAATCGTGGCAATTTCGGTGTTCACGGCTTCTAAACGGTGGTGCTATGTCGTACAACGAGAGAGGTTCAAAGACGGCCATTTTCAACCAAAGATAGCCAATGATCATTTTTTGACAGTTTCAGAAATTCAGCATAATCATCACACAGTGTTTTTGTTCCTACGACTCACATTTATTAACCAGCCTATAAAAATTTTGCATTGAAATCAACGCGACACTGCGGTAAAACATAAAATTGCTTACCTTAAACTCTTATCCCATCCTCTTTCGCCAATTCCATTTTTCAGCACACATAAAATCTACAACTGCCAAAATGTGATTCATCATACTCTTTTGGTTTACCAATAGCACATGCGGCTGATGTTCTGGTATTCTCCGTCATAATCTATGAGTCACTAGGTGTCATCATCGTACAGTCTGCATACATGTCAGACCCAAATTTATCAGATCCATGTCGCACAGTGTGATTTGCAATGATCTTATGCAATTGCTAAAATTGTGGAGTGGGTAGAAGGCTTTAATCGAGATCAGCAAGGTTTTGGGGTAAGTTCAGGAAAATCGCAGCCCAGTTCCCAATTGGGCTCCAGCTCCGGCACCAGCCACAGTGGAAATGATTATCCCTCCTCTAACTTGTTGACCTTGAATGCCAGTTGCCCTCTTAGGAAATCACCACAACCTTGTTTTGGCCAGACATTGTACTCTGGTTCACTTCTGCTACATTAACATTCCTGATAGAATATGAGTGAAGGGACTTTACTGGAGCATACACCCAATGTTTCTCGAAATCCATTGGAGTCACAGGTTCTAAACTAAAAGAGGCCCATAAAGATCTGGCAGATGAGGCAGAACAGGGGAGTTTGGCTGAAATGACTCACAGGTGTACTCAACTGTGGTCCCAATTAGTTATTCTGCATTATGGATAAAATGATAATCATGATTATTTCATTCAAAGTTTTAATGACATTTAATGATAATTATAGTTAATTATGACACCTTGCGGTTCCGTGTGCTAGGTTATGGAGGTTAAAGCAAACTACAATGATCAGCAATACTCTTCTACCAGTGGGATCTAGACAAGACAAAATAATTTTTAAAGATTCTTTATGCAGCTTTTTCCATGTGACAGTTCAACCTTCAACCTAGTGCTCAAATAGACAGACAGACAGACAGACAGAAAGATAGACAGATAGACAGATAGATAGATAGATAGATAGATAGATAGATAGATAGATAGATAGATAGATAGATAGATAGATAGATAGATAGATAGATAGATAGTGAGCGGTATTTATTTGCTATATGGTCACATTGAATAGAAAACATTTGGGAAAATACTTTTAAGAACCTTCCACAGAAAAAGCAAGAAGAAAAAAAAAAAAACAACCTAGAAAACAATATAGGTTTAGAATAACATGAGACTCAGTACATAATGACAAAATTTCCAATTTGATGTGAAGAAATCATTTAAGGTTTATCAACACAGCTGGCTGTCACTTATTTTTCAGTCATCAAATTTTGGTCAGAGGACACATTTGGAATTTGTAGCCAACGTCTTTCAATTATCAATAAAGCAGGCACATTGCAATTTATTAAAGCAGCCTAGAGATTAAACAGACTGCTGCAGAAAATGGATCTTTACTGAGTGTGCAGATTAGCTGAATTCAATTTTATTTGACTCCGGCTGGTCTTTGTCAAGGAAGGTTGAAAATTTAAGCTGCTTTCCACTGAATTATTTAAGCATACAAAATGATTCTGAAAGTTAAGGAGACTGGAATTGTTTGAAGGTCCTCACTGTTCCTAGTGACATAATTTTGGACACAAAGTCCTGAGGATATGTACAAGAGGATTGTGCAAGCACAAGCTGATCATAGTTTAAATTAAATTCCAATGACATCACTGCTGCATTTATATTAATATTACCTCTGAAGACACTGCAACATCTGGTTAAAAACACACAATCTGAATCTGTTATGATCCACAACATCAGAACAGTAATACTATTACTACTGATGCTAGTAATCCTGGGTGACATGACTAAAACTGTTTAGATATAATTTCAGATATTTTTTTTTTCCGCATTTCAGCACTATACATATATATATATATATATATATATATATATATATATATATATATATATATATATATACAGTATTGTTCAAAATAATAGCAGTACAATGTGACTAACCAGAATAATCAAGGTTTTTCTTATATTTTTTATTGCTACGTGGCAAACAAGTTACCAGTAGGTTCAGTAGAGTCTCAGAAAACAAATGAGACCCAGCATTCATGATATGCACGCTCTTAAGGCTGTGCAATTGGGCAATTAGTTGAATTAGTTGAAAGGGGTGTGTTCAAAAAAATAGCAGTGTGGCATTCAATCACTGAGGTCATCAATTTTGTGAAGAAACAGGTGTGAATCAGGTGGCCCCTATTTAAGGATGAAGCCAACACTTGTTGAACATGCATTTGAAAGCTGAGGAAAATGGGTCGTTCAAGACATTGTTCAGAAGAACAGCGTACTCTGATTAAAAAGTTGATTAGAGAGGGGAAAACCTATAAAGGAGGTGCAAAAAATGATAGGCTGTTCAGCTAAAATGATCTCCAATGCCTTAAAATGGAGAGCAAAACCAGAGAGACGTGGAAGGAAACGGAAGACAACCATCAAAATGGATAGAAGAATAACCAGAATGGCAAAGGCTCAGCCAATGATCACCTCCAGGATGATCAAAGACAGTCTGGAGTTACCTGTAAGTACTGTGACAGTTAGAAGACGTCTGTGTGAAGCTAATCTACTTTCAAGAATCCCCCGCAAAGACCCTCTGTTAAAAAAAAGGCATGTGCAGAAGAGGTTACAATTTGCCAAAGAACACATCAACTGGCCTAAAGAGAAATGGAGGAACATTTTGTGGACTGATGAGAGTAAAATTGTTCTTTTTGGGTCCAAGGGCCACAGGCAGTTTGTGAGACGACCCCCAAACTCTGAATTCAAGCCACAGTACACAGTGAAGACAGTGAAGCATGGAGGTGCAAGCATCATGATATGGGCATGTTTCTCCTACTATGGTGTTGGACCTATTTATCGCATACCAGGGATCATGGATCAGTTTGCATATGTTAAAATATTTGAAGAGGTCATGTTGCCCTTGAAATGGTTGTTTCAACAAGACAATGACCCAAAACACACTAGTAAACGGGCAAAGTCTTGGTTCCAAACCAACAAAATTAATGTTATGGAGTGGCCAGCCCAATCTCCAGACCTTAATCCAATTGAGAACTTGTGGGGTGATATCAAAAATGCTGTTTCTGAAGCAAAACCAAGAAATGTGAATGAATTGTGGAATGTTGTTAAAGAATCATGGAGTGGAATAACAGCTGAGAGGTGCCACAAGTTGGTTGACTCCATGCCACACAGATGTCAAGCAGTTTTAAAAAACTGTGGTCATACAACTAAATATTAGTTTAGTGATTCACAGGATTGCTAAATCCCAGAAAAAAAAAATGTTTGTACAAAATAGTTTTGAGTTTGTACAGTCAAAGGTAGACGCTGCTATTTTTTTGAACACACCCCTTTCAACTAATTGCCCAATTGCACAGCCTTAAGAGCGTGCATATCATGAATGCTGGGTCTTGTTTGTTTTCTGACAATCTACTGAACCTACTGGTAACTTGTTTGCCACGTAGCAATAAAAAATATACTAAAAACCTTGATTATTCTGGTTAGTCACATTGTACTGCTATTATTTTGAACAATACTGTATATATATATATATATATATATATATATATATATATATATATATATATATATATATATATTTTTTTTTTTTTTTTTTTAAGATAAATTCTGACTTACGTAAACATTTCCTATAGGAATAGTTCACCCAAAAATGAAAATTCAATGTTTATCTGCTTACCCCGAGGGCATCCAAGATGCAACTTTTATTCTTCAGTAGAACACAAACAAAGATTTTTAACACATTGCAGTCTATCAGTCTTAAAATTGAAGTGGATGGGAATCATGACTAAAAAGTATAATAAAAAAAATAAAATAATAAAAACTGAAACCCTGCGGCTCGTGACAATACATTGATGTGCAAAAACACAAAATCATTGATCTATGCAAGAAACAAACCATTTTTTTTTTTTTTTTTTTTCATTGATTGACGCAATGTGAACTATTAGACCTCTCACAGTGTTGGACAGTGTTATTCCTGTGTCTTGCTTGCCTTACTGCTGTTTTGTGATCGTTTGTGATCGTATACATACTGTCACACACCTGGACTCATTTATGTGTTTTTGCCCGTGACCCAGTTTCTGTCTTTCCGTGTTTGATTAGTTCCCAGGTGTGTCCATTATCTTCCTCATGTGTTCCATGTCCCTGTTAATTTAATGATTCCATCCACCTGTGTTTCCCCAATTATCTGTTGTTCATAAGCCGTGTCCCTTCAGTTCTGTTTGGTCGGGTCTTCTCACTTGTGCTCACTTGTCCTCACTTGTGACTAACTTGCTACTTACGTGTGTCTACCTCTGTGCTCCATGTTGGATATCCCCTGTGTTGGATATATTAAAAACCTTATTCCGTTTATCCTCGACTCCGTATTCCTTCAGGCAGCGTAAAACCGTGACAGAAGACCCGACCACAAAAGAGAAAATAGAAAACTGCGTGTTCTTCCCTCCGTTTTGCTTTTGTTTTTTCACAGTCTTTTCTTTTCTTAGTGTCTATGGATCCCCTCTATCGTCCCGAATTCCTCATCCTCCTGCTGAAGCAGGAAGGACGTTCTCTCGAGGACCATACCAGACAGTTTTCCCTATTAGCTAATGCCACCAGCTACCCGGACGGCGCGCTCTGCACCTTCTACAACACCAGCCTGAACTCCAAATGCAGAGCGTTGTCGTCCGAAGATGGTCCTCGAGAGGATTTCGCCGCATATGTGGAGTGGACTCTGGCGAGAAATGGGTCGCCTCTCACCGTCTGCCCCATAGAGGACCTCGCCAGCCCCACTCCCGACCCAGAGACCAGCCAGCCACCATCACGCCGCACGGAGCCAGAGCCCACCGCAGCCGCAGAGCCCGAGCCATCCACTGACAGGGAGCCGGAACTCGAGAGCGCGACTGACCAGGTGTGTGAGCCGGCAACACCGTGCATCGTGGGAGTCCTCGTGGAGATCGAGGGCGTGGAGGAAAGCCCTGCCCACACTCCCGCGACTGAGGGTGAGCTATATGCAGTCTCTGAAGATCGTATGGAGCAAGTTCTGGATCTGATGGACTGGTCTATGGAGGTAATCCCCAATTTTCCTGTTTCTCCGCTGGTTACGCCCAGCCCTGAGTTTTCTGTTTCTCCGCTGGTTACGCCCAGCCCTGAGTTTTCTGTTTCTCCGCTGGTTACGCCCAGCCCTGAGTTTTCTGTTTCTCCGCTGGTTACGCCCAGCCCTGAGTTTTCTGTTTCTCCGCTGGTTACGCCCAGCCCTGAGTTTTCTGTTTCTCCGCTGGTTACGCCCAGCCCTGAGTTTTCTGTTTCTCCGCTGGTTACGCCCAGCCCTGAGTTTTCTGTTTCTCCGCTAGTTACGCCCAGCCCTGAGTTTTCTGTTTCTCCGCTGGTTACGCCCAGCCCTGAGTTTTCTGTATCTCCGCTGGCTCCGCCCAGCTCTGAATCTTCTGTGTCTCCGCTGGTTCCGCCCAGCTCTGAATCTTCTGTGTCTCCGCTGGTTCCGCCCAGCTCTGAATTCTCTGTGTCTCCGCTGGTTCCGCCCAGCCATGATTTTTCTGTTTCACCGCTGGTTCCGCCCAGCCCTGAATCTTCTGTGTCTCCTGTATTCCCTCCCAGCCTCCCTCTCCCGCCTCCTCCCAAACCTGCTGGTCCCTCTACTCCTCTTTCGCTGGTTCCGTCCAGTCCTGATCCTCCTGTCCTTCCTCCCATCCTTCTCCTCTCTCCTCCTCCTAGACCAGCCAGTTCCTCGTCATCCCTGCTGGTGCCAGTCAGTCCCGCAGCTCACCCTCAGTCCGCGCCATCGGGGCGCGGTGGTTCGCCGCTGGACTGCCAGTCTCCAGCTCCGCCTTGGCGTGTTAAGGCCCTGTCTCCGCCTCCAGCCTCCGAGCCCTGGACTCCTCCTCGGTCCTTCGACCCAGCGGCTCCGCCTTGGCTCTTAGCTCCCTCGTCTCCACCGTGGCCTGTCATCCCACCTACTCCACCGGGCTCCCTCGTCCCTCCGGCTCCACCTTGGTCAGTCGTCGACCATCCGCCGCCTCGGGACTCCACTCCTCTGGTTCCACCTCGTCACTCCATCCCTCCGGCTCTGTCAGGCTCCTCCTTCCCTCCGGTTCCACCTCCATCCTCGGTCGCTCCGGCTCCACAGCGGTCTGCCAGGACCCTGCCTCCGCCTTGGTCGCCTGAGCCTTCTGCTCCACCTAGGCCCTCCGGAACCTCTACGTCCCCCTGGCTCTGCGGCTGTGCTGCTCCATCTTGGGCTCCTCACCCATCGGTGCAGTCTCCGCCTGTCGGCCCCCTGGTGTCGTCGACCCTTCCTTCACCATGGCTCCTCCCGCCGTCGACTCCACCTTGGATCTCCGTCCTGGCTGGTCTCTGGTGGACCATCTGGCTCCTCCTGCTCCTGTCTCCTCCCTGGCTCCTTCCTCCGTCGTCTCCTCCCTGGCTCCTCCTTCTGTGGTCCCTGTCTGCTGGCCCCCTCCTGGGAGTCCGTCCTCCACCGGAACCTCCTCCCAGGTTCCCACCCATGCCTCCCTCTGTTGTTTCTACGGTGCGAGGACGCACCTACCGGGAGGGGGGAGTACTGTCACACACCTGGACTCATTTATGTGTTTTTGCCCGTGACCCAGTTTCTGTCTTTCCGTGTTTGATTAGTTCCCAGGTGTGTCCATTATCTTCCTCATGTGTTCCATGTCCCTGTTAATTTAATGATTCCATCCACCTGTGTTTCCCCAATTATCTGTTGTTCATAAGCCGTGTCCCTTCAGTTCTGTTTGGTCGGGTCTTCTCACTTGTGCTCACTTGTGCTCACTTGTCCTCACTTGTGACTAACTTGCTACTTACGTGTGTCTACCTCTGTGCTCCATGTTGGATATCCCCTGTGTTGGATATATTAAAAACCTTATTCCGTTTATCCTCGACTCCGTATTCCTTCAGGCAGCGTAAGACCGTGACACATACATTACTGTGCAAATGTCTTAGGCACGTTAGTATTTTCGCCCAAAAGAATGGTGTTTGGCCAGTTATTTATATATTTTGCTGAAGTGTGTCAGTAGAAAATATCAGTTTACTTTTCCAAACATTCATTTTGCCGTTGTCAGACTGCTTGTGCATTCAAAAATCACACTAGATTATTATTAAAATTAACTGATATTTCCTACTTACACACTACAGCAAAATATATAAATAACTGGCTTAAAACCCATGTTCCCATGTTACAAAAACAGGATAATTCCATCTTAGAAACATTGCCAAGCTATGAAACATGTTATCTGTTTCTGATGCAGAAAAGCTAGTTCATGCATTCATGACCTCTAGACTGGACTATTGTAATTCACTTCTAGGTGGTTGTCCTGCTTCTTCAATAAACAAGCTACAGGTAGTCCAAAATGCAGCAGCTAGAGTCCTTACCAGGTCAAGAAAATATTACAATCCATCACGCTCCCTAAGGTCACAAAACGCTGGACTTTTGGTAGTTCCTAGGATAGCAGAGTCCACTAAAGGAGGTAGAGCTTTTTCACATTTGGCTCCCAAACTCTGGAATAGCCTTCTTGATCATGTTCAGGGTTCAGACACACTCTCTCTGTTTAAATCTAGATTAAAAATGCATCTCTTTCGCCAAGCATTTGAATATTGTATCTTAAATTGTGAGTATAGTTGTATCTGATCAAATGGGCATTTTATTCTTTAGCTTGGGTTAAACTAATTAATTTTACTATGTTGGGTCAGCAGCTATGCTAATGATGTCTTTATTTGTTTCTATGTTTTGCCACGGGATGTAACTAGGATTTACACAAGCTCCAGTCTGAGAAGAGATGATGCTGACCCTCAGAGGACCCCAGATGATGTTAACCCTGAATTAACAAACATAACTGACAAATATTGCTACAAGTGTGACTTGTATATGATATAACTCAAAAGCACGTGTGCATTTGACTGTTCACTTAATGTCGCATCATTCCCTTCGCCCCTTTTTTTCCTCTTTGACACAGTTGACTTGGTCTGTTTGTCTAGTATCATGATGTTATGTGACAACTACTTCTTTAGTGGTAAATGTTATGTACCACTACTTCTTGTGTGCTCCTAGACTCCGATTTTGGTCGGAGAAGCAATGACTCGCACAATAAATCATTTAAGCTAAAATGTTTAATTGCTTTATTACTGTTGATGTCAGGAAATATGCAACCAAACCCGTTCCTAAAATGGACATGTTGCGTATCTGGCCTCACACTACAGATACTGATGTAATCATCTTGTCTGAAACCAGGTTAAGTAAATCGGTTTCAGATAAAGAAATCAATATAAGTGTTAATAATGTTTTTAGGACTGACTGCATTAACAGAGGTGGGGGTGTAGCAAGTGTTATCGATATTGTTAGTTAGATTAGTTAATTATCGTTAGAATTTTTAGCCTTGGAGTTTAAAGTCTCTAAATCACTTTGCATAATGGTCAATGGTTGTGATAGGGCACCTTCAGGTGTTAGTGGTGCTCTGCCCTCTTTAATGCAACTCCTTTCTAATTTTAACTCTAAGGAATAAGTAGCAATCAGATAACTAAACTGGCTTTCTCTAAATTTGTGTTTCCCCAATAGTGATATTTAATAGAAACCAACTATATAATTACCATTTCAATAGTTTAATTTTAAGACAGTGCTTTGCAGTATATTTGTAGTTTTCAAAGTGAAAATTTTATGAATAAGCTCCAAAGCTCTCATGGTGTTTAACTGTAGCTGTAATGCATAGCAGGTTTGCAAAGAAGACTTTTTTAAATGCGTATATGAAAAGTCACTTAACCTAAGGCAGAGACTTCACTACAACACTCGCTAGTTGACTTGGGAGCCATGAGTGCAGAAAGACACATCCATTCTGGTGAACTTAAACTCAAATTGATGTAGCAGAAGTAGGTTGACACAAAAGGGTTGGGTACACTGTATCGTTTCAGTAAATGAAAGAAAAAGCAGCAGCAAGACCCAAGATTGCTCTTATTTTATGAGATATCTCCTCATTTATCAGAACTGACAAGTAAAATGATGATTTGTTTGGCAGAGAGCTGCTACACCTGATGCCAAGATCCTTTTGTTGGGTTCAAACACTATTTTGAGGATGGCTTTCACACAAGATGCTTCGAAATTCACTAAAATGCCAGCTTAAATGTTAGATGTGCTTCAGGCAGACAGAGGTTGCATAAAATTCTCTGCACATACTTCTCAGAATGTTTTAAAGTGATAAATTATTCCATATGATATAGTCTGTGTATTAGTCACATTTGTGTCCACATGCCATGTTTCTAACCCAGGGCCAAACACTTTTCCATCTGTAGATTTATAAAACAAGGACCCATAAATTCAGTGCAGCACCTTGGCTGAGCTGTTATGCAAGGTTTTTAATTATAAATGGTGTGGCTTAATTTTGCATGCTGTAGAGTATGAATGACAGAGAGGCAAACCGGGGTGTCAGACTGTATAAACTCATATACTCTACCAGCAAAATATGTTGAAGTTGAAATTGAAAAGCACACGTATCTGCCATTGTAACCACATGGGAAAAATGTATGCAGCAGTCTAAATGATATACAAGACACAAATAATAGGGTTTATGTAAGAGATTATATAGTGCAATTTACAGTTTGCTGATATATTTTTAAGCTTAACGAAATTTTTTATGAACTTTATAATTTTGTGCTACTGAATAAATTAGAAGTACATTTCAATCCAGCATTTCTCGTGTTTGGTGCAATGCATTCTGGGATTGTTATTTCCACAAAGGATACTCTTTTGGTCTCTTGAAGGCTGCATAATTTAACTACCATATATTTTACTCTACATTTGTGATCATTTAAAATATTGCCTATGTGTTTTTATTTTTATTTTTTAACCCACGATTGATGGGGAAATGTTGCTTTCAGGTTAGTCTTCATCTTTTCCATCTTTTTTCACAAAAAGTCAAGTCTAACAAAGTAAAAACAAGTGCATAATCTACCACAAAGTACTCTCATGTTAAAAAGGTTAGTGAGTTCTAATGTGCAGATGTTATCTAATGGAAATGTTATTCCCAAATTTTAGCTATATTATTTTCAACTACTTAATTATATTAACTACTGCTCCCATCCACATGCAAAGAAACAAATAAAACATGTACCAAGATATTTTAAGTACCTTTTTGTGCTACTTTTATTTGACAAAAAAAAAAGGATAAGTAATGAAGTACATTTAAGTTGTACTTCATTACTGTAATACAGATGAAGTTATACTGTTTTATAATCAAGTAGAAATTACTATTGAGGTTGTAGTGCCAGAGACAGGAGTTCCTTCAAGATTTTCCTGTGGGGTTTTATAATGAGAGTTTTTGCATCAAGTGTTGTGTCCTTTTTTAATTAACAAATTAAATATAAAAAAAATGTCTATAAACGAAAGCTTCTCGAGAATGGAGGCCTCAACAGAAGAGGGGGAGCCTAAGTGGCCATTCACATATTGCGTCTTTTGCATTTTCAAGTTCATTATGATAAATGTAGACACATAGCAAGCATGTGCACGTCTGCACCACATCAAGATAAAAAAAAAAAAAAAAAAAAAAAAAAAAAAAAACTCAACATTTCAGAATGCTGAAACCACACTGCAGAATATAAGAATGTACTACAGAACCAATCAATCTCCTTCACCCTTTCCCGAAGCAACATTAAAAGTTCAGCCAAGATGGAGGAACAGCTGATCATATCTGTACAGGTATACCAATTTTTAAATAAATTCCTACAACTCACAGAAGAGAGAATATAGTATACCATGTGTCAAAATTTGATTGATGAGGGTCATAAAAAGCCATCTGTTCTGGACACCTGTTTGTACACCCCCCACCCCTCCCTGTACACCCCGGTGACCTAGATATGAACTTACGACCCTAAGAAGGAATTTCGGTGAGGGAGGGTGAAAATGTGTTGGGATCTATGTGCTTTTTTGTTAAACTGTGGAAAGGGGATGAAATCATGAAAATGGTATAAGGGAAGTTTTTATTAAGGTTTTAAGTACACAGTGCATTTCAAGAAAAAGGTTATAAACACAAACAAAATGGGAACGATGTAATGATTGTTTTCGTAGTTGGAAAAGTGTAAAACGTTGTTAAAGTTGTAACAAATAAAAAAGAAAACTACTGGTTATCTAAAACAACTAAACAAGTCAAAACTATCAGATGTGTTTTCGTTAAGCAACACGTGAAAAGATGTGAGAGCTTGTAAAAATTTAAAAAGGTGTTTTGTTACCAGCTAGAAAAGAAAGCATTTATCACTTATACCTCACCTCAAACTGAAAAAGAAATGAATGTAAAGCGGCGATACAAACCAGAAAACTTGGTGTTTGTCACGATGTTATAAAAAGTTAAAAACAAAAGAAAAAAGATGGTAGGCATTACGCGGATCAAAAATAAAATCCATCAGACAAGATACTTCAAATCAAATCTATGTTGTACTTTACCACTAACTACAACTTTAAAAATCTAGACTATTACTGACAGAGAGTTTAGACGAAAGAAAAAAAGATCTCACAGCAAAGTGTCAAGGCATTTCCGTTGAGCGATACTGACAGCACCGCAGACACACTTAGAATGAGGCTCGGGGGAATGCTCCGGAAAAAAAAAGGCGTGATAGCAGCGTCAAATAGATTTAAATGTTAAAATAATTAAACTAAGTTGTTTTTAATAAATAGACATCAGTCCTTAATTAGTGAAAACTTTAAATCCGTTTAAACATAAGATCAATTTGAACTTTTTAAATGATGTAGCTTTATGCGATTTTTATTTACTTTTAGTCTTAAAAAATACAAAATAAAAAATAATAATAAAAAACAGCATTAAAAAAGCATTATTTGTTTTTAATGTATTAAGTTAATTACTCTAATTTACGACTAGTCTAAATTTAGACTATTGCCGCCGATATATCTTTTATTTTTGTCAGGCTTAATTTCTCAAGCTATGACAATTAACACACACAAACACACTTTCCTTCTGTCCAGTTTGTAAGTTTGTGTCGTGTTATCTAGTAAATAAAACAGACATATGTAGTTAAAAGTAGTCGGTTTAACAATATGTCAGGAAAGAGATGTCATCTCAACATCGAAACGTGACAGTGCCGGGCATCTGGTGTCTGTGTGATTACTGTTGCCTGCATATCAGTAAGACATCAGCGGGTGTAAAAACATCTAAAGGTTTTTTGGGGTTTGCAACTCAACTGTAATCTAATTAGTTTTCCGGGGGTTCTGGTGTTGTAAATGGTCTGCTGCAGGTCAGCTAAAGTAAAAAAAAAAAAAAAAAAAAAATGTGTGTATTCACTATTCACTGATCAAAGGGGTACAATTTAAACTTTATGGTTTAGGCCTGTGATCGTGAGGTTAGCTAAAAGTTCATTTACTGGTCAAATGGACGTGAAATCTTTTAACAAGTCAGACCATATAGGAATATGTAGTTTAATTCGAGTTAATTTAGTTTATTTTAGTTACATTTATAATTTTTATTAAGCCCTAGATCTTTCAACCTCAACATAAATGTACCGAGAATGCAAACAAGTACACAAACACAACCACACAATCATAAACACACACACACACACACACACACACACACTTTCCTTCTGCCGAGTTTGTGTCGTGTTATCTAGTAATTAAACCATACATATGTAGTTAAAAGTATCAACCATTTAACAATATGACAGGTAAGAAATATCTCGTCTCAGATTGAAACGTGACAAACTTAGTAGTGATTCTTTAAATCCTGTTTATCAACTCTTTGAGATACTTAATCATTGAAACATTTCTATAGTCACATCTTTATTTAATATTTTCTAAAATGAGATCTGGTTTATTTCTATATTAAGTGTAAGTAAGTTGTATTATTTCGTTGTCATATCTTTTACATTTTATTAAAATAGGTTCAACTGATTCAGGAAGATCACATTTAACACAAAGTCCAGACACATGTTTTTCCTCTTATAAATAATGACTGATTAAGTGCAATGTGTCCAATTCTATGGCGAGAGCTTCCTTTCTATCCCCAAAATTCTCCTTTCATTAAATTTGATGTCTGACATTTTAATGTTTTTATCTGATCCACTACCTTCTATTCCTATATGTGCAGGTATCTATACAAAATAAATATTTGTTTTTGGTTGTATTCTGAACAAACTCTGTAAAATGAATGACAAATTGTCTTGTTGAAGATTCGCCACACTTTAAACTTGGTAGTACTGCAAATGAATCTGAACATATGACTACTTTAGGTATATTAATGTGTTCAACCCACTGAAGAGCCAAAAATATGACAATCATTTCTGTAGTATAAACAGACAGATGATTAGATGTTCTTTCAGTTATTCTATATCTACCCACTTGGAACATATGTGTCCTGTTTCAGGATCTTTAGATACATCTATGTATATGAGTTACTTTAAATCTAAATGCTCTTTATTTTTCATCTAAACAAAAGTCCTTGATGTTTTATTTTATTTTAATAAGCCACTCAAACTTACTTTAGTAGCCTTAATCATTGAATATGTCTTTTATTTTCTTAATATCAACTTCTGGCACGAAATTCTACATTCATAAATGTATGTTTCTCAAAACTCCCCGCGTTTGGTGGCATTTAAAGAGGAATTAGTGATGTATTTGGAGACGTTAAAAGAAATGAAAAGTCTCAAAGCAAGATTTTTGTATTCTTCATTAAAGGACTTTGTTTTTTTCTTAATGTGAAAATCTGTTACTCCCCTACTTTTTCATTCTTTATCTTTTTCTTCAGTGTTGTTTTATTTATTTTGTTTTATGATGTACAGAGTGTGAACGAAAATTGAGTGTAATCTCAGACCATATTTGTAAATCTACCAGTAATGTACGCCTTTATGTTTTTAATGTTTAAAGCATTGAATAAAAAAGAAAAAAAACACCCACTAACACATCCCCCTAACACCTCCCTAATAACGTTGGTCACAAAGGTTTAAATGTATGTTAAAATAGTTAAACAAAGTAACGTTTTTAATAAAAACACATCAGTTCTTATTTGATGAAAACATTCTACCTGGTTTTAATATTAGACCGATGTTTTTTACTTTAAAATTAGGTTAACCTATACCATTTTATTTTCATCTCAACAAAAATTCCTTGTTGGAAAAAATTGTTGTTTTATTTCATTTTAATAAGTCACTCACACATACTTTAGTAGTCTAAATCCTTGAATACGTCTTTTATTTTGTCAGTATTAACTTCTATCATTGCTATATCGTTGGTATATCAATTAAAACATGCGTTTAGGCATACACAAATCTAACTGGAATGAAATGTTTTGGAATGTCTTTGATTTTCTTGCCAAAGAAACTTTAACAACATTACAGGAGAGGCTAAATATTTCATCTCAAGTAGTGTGTAGAAACGTGTCTGGTGTCTGGAATCTGATGTCTTTGTGTTTACTGTTACGACCATGTCAGCGAAGATTGTAAAACATCTAAAGGTTTTTGGGGTTTCCAACTCAACTGTTATCTAATTAGTTTTCCGGGGGTTCTGGCGTTGTAAATGGTCTGCTGCAGGTCAGCTAAAGTTTAAAAATTTTATGTATTCAATGATCAAAGGGGTACAATTTAAACTTTATGGTTTAGGCCTGTGATCGTGAGGTTAGCTAAAAGTTCATTTACTGGTCAAATGGACGTGAAATCTTTTAACAAGTCAGACCATATAGGAATATGTAGTTTAATTCGAGTTAATTTAGTTTATTTTAGTTACATTTATAATTTTTATTAACCCCTAGATCTTTCAACCTCAACATAAATGTACCGAGAATGCAAACAAGTACACAAACACAACCATACAATCATAAACACACACACACACACAAATGTAAACATTACAGAAAACATGAACATGCAAACTAAATAAATACTAATATACACTCAAACAAGTACAAAAATACACAAACAAACAAAATAGGTCACAGACACGAACATATCTATATAAGATTGAAAATGAGTTGTCCTAAGTTTTCTTTGAAACCAAAAGTGTTTGTTGGTACAAATGTCTGACAGAAATGTATACAATAGATTAGACGTCCTTTCTCACTTTCCAAATGGTGTTGTTAACCATGATGTTTAAAATAGTTTTAAAAAAGTATTATTTTTTAGCTTTCATGCAGGATTCATTTCAGCACTCAAGTGTTTTTAACAAGAGTCCGGAGACAGATGAAAATAGATGTGTGAAGAAAAAAAATGTAAGAGGTTTTTAAGGATAGACTAAATGGTTTAGATTGTTTAAAACAATTGAGTTCACGCATTTCTCTTGAATGTGTGTACGGTAACCGCTGCATACATGAAGCAGAACAAATACATAACTCATAAACGCATTGTGGTTAATAAAAAAGACTTATTTATCTAGCATAACTTACTTTCTTTTCATAACAATAAACATTCTTACGACTTTAACAACTGCAAACAAACAGTTTGGTTGGAAAAAAAATAAAAAATAAAAACATATTGTGTTTTCTTAGTTAGAATGCTTATAGTTTGTAGTAAAATCACATATATAAGCTAAAAAAAATTTCTTCCAAACCATGCTGCTTTCACACACACACACACCTCACAAAACTGTCAACAAGGACCTTAAGTTTTTGTTATAACGTTTAGCTGTAGCTGAGACCTTGGTGGAATTATTTATGTACAGTTTTGGGGAGGTTACTATGAACGTTGTAATAGTTTATAGATCACAAATTAACCCATTTAAAATCTAAAAGTTTAAAAAGTAATGTAACTGATAACATTTGATTACATGTTTTAAGACTTGTAATGTTTTCAACCGTTAATCTTTTGAAACGTGTAAACAGGACAGGTGTTAACATTAGAGTACTCAACAACTAATGACCGTCAGACTTTTCAAATCCTTCATCACTTAAATTAGGATTGTGATCATTTAATTTTAAAGCACAACCACCACGAAATCAGATTTGCTTGGAGATTAAATACATATTTAAAAACACAACAAGAAAGTTTAACAGCTATGATACTGTTTTTTAAATCAGGTTTTTGCACATCTATGAAGGGAAATGCCATGGCATCTAACAACGGTTGGTAAATCGGTTCAATTTATAATAAATATACATCGGCCAAATAGGAAATAAGCATACGTCTTTAACTCATGAAACATCTGACTCATATTTTAGAGTATTTAAGGTGGTTTATGAAATATATCAATGAAATCTGTAATCTGTAAAAATATTCAGATGCAACATTTTCATAATTAACCGCAATTTAATTATTTTTCTCACTGACTGTAACTGATTACATTTATTTTTAATCAAATGATATAATTTAGCTATATGTAACTAGTTGACCCCCTAACACTGATTATGCGTTCTAACAAGAATAGTTGGTGAAAGAGTTCATTACCCTCTTTAACTTTAAAAATGCGTACAATGTCCACAAACAAGGGTTTGCTCTTAAAACAAGCCCCAGACACCGACTTGGAAGCACCGTAACAAGTATAGCCATTGCAGAAATTTGTTATAGAGATTCAGTAAGTTAAACTCTGGATGCACGATTGACCGACTTACGTTTGCCATATTATTACTTTTTCTAAAGATAAAGACAATTATTTGGTTTCAGGACACACGAATCCTAACGCCCAATGGTTCACAAGATAACATGACAACGGTTGCTCCATTACAGCATAGTCAACCCATTTTAGCCTGTTTTAGCACATGTATATCGTATTATTGTTGAATAAAGTCGTTTGGTCTAAATATGTGTTAACAGTTATTTTATTGTTGTTATATGTATTATATGTTTTTGTTTTACAAATGTAATATGTTTACCTAATACCTCATTCAAGCTATGTAGATCTTCAGGTCAGGGAACTACAATACCCATCACACACCTCAGGCTTCAAACATGCCTGTCGTGAATACATACTCATATTGTATGTGGCAACGCTCTAAATCATTGGACATCTGATTAAACGCATACGCAGATAACCTAAATAAAAAGACTCATATTCTTTTCTGTGATCTGTTTTAGTGATGCAAAGTTCGATTCACTTCTGAAAAATTATTTATTTGGACAGTTTGGTTTAATGAACCGATTCATATGGTCCTTAAGTCATTTTCGCAGTTACGTAGTACACTTTTTTTCTTCTAACTTATTAAATTTTCTTCACTACATCGATATATATTCAACAATATAGTGTTGAAATAAAAGATTGATCCACTTCACTCGCTATTCTGTTCTCTGAGTTCAGCAACTTTTTTGTTTGTTAACAATTAACAATAATAATTAATAAGCAACATATCTTATATCTGATATAAACTAGGATGATATAATGATGTTAAGTAAACGTCTCGAATGAAGACGATGTTTAAAGCAATATTTTAATACCCAAATCCGCAGAAATATTGATTTGTATGAACAAAGAGACCCACTAACACGAGAACAAAAACTAGAAAATACAATGTATAAGGCCCTAAGCATAAGACCAAACCATTACAATTAGGATGGTGAAAACTGCTGTAAATTGATTCAAACAGAAAGAGCTTACAATGTCATGGAAACATATCGTTCAAAGTGTAACGCTACGAAAAACATTGCGGTTTATATCTATTTATGCGTGTGTGTGTGCATGTGTGTGTATGTGTAAAGACCTCTAACACTAGCTTGCTCTATTCTTTTTTTATTCAATCTGTTTTCTTTTTATTTATGATATTATTTAAAATCCCATGGTACGTGTACTGTGTTAACCTAACTGAGACTTGTTAAAACATTTATATATCATTGCTCTTTTTGTTGTTTTTTGATTGCTTCCACCGTCCTCATCTGTAAGTCACTTTGGATAAAAGCGTCTGCTAAATGAATAAATGTACAGTAAATGTAAATATCTCACCGCTCTAGAAAATTTTAGGTATACTTAGCAGGGGGGCTATAGTGTTTTTAGGTTATATTGTACTTGTCATTATGAATATTTGTACGCTTATTTTCATTTCTGCATCTTAATGAACACTTACACAATTTGTCTTCGTTTGAGTAGGTAACGTTAATCGACGGTCACATTTAAGTTTTCACCGCTTACACTTTCAAAAACACCCGAAACCTGTAACTCTGTCATAATTAGGTGAATTAAAAATACAAAAACTTAATGCCTGACACTTTTGTAACTGACTAAAAACTGATGTTTAAGCTAAACAACTACAGAGACACTGTGCGTAAAACTGCAAACACAAACATCACTAACTTAAATTAACAAAAGTTTAACATAATAACCACCAATATGTGTTCACACAATTAACTTTTTTTTTTTTAGATGATTCAGAATTAACTTAAATGAACAAAAGACAATAACCGCTAATGTGTGTTCACACAGTTAACTTTATTTAGATGATTCAGAATTAACTTAAATGAACAAAAGACAATAACCGCTAATGTGTGTTCACACAATTACATTTATTTAGATGATTCACTGAAATAAAAATGACTCTTCAGTTGTTAGAAGAAAAAAAAGTGTACTACGTAACTGCGAAAATGACTTAAGGACCATATGAATTGGTTCATTGAACCAAACTGTCCAAATAAATAATTTTTCAGAAGTGAATCAAACTTTGCATCACTAAAACAGATCACAGAAAAGAATATGAGTCTTTTTATTTAGGTTATCTGCGTATGCGTTTAATCAGATGTCCAATGATTTAGAGCGTTGCCACATACAATATGAGTATGTATTCACGACAGGCATGTTTGAAGCCTGAGGTGTGTGATGGGTATTGTAGTTCCCTGACCTGAAGATCTACATAGCTTGAATGAGGTATTAGGTAAACATATTACATTTGTAAAACAAAAACATATAATACATATAACAACAATAAAATAACTGTTAACACCTATTTAGACCAAACGACTATATTCAACAATAATACGATATACATGTGCTAAAACAGGCTAAAATGGGTTGACTATGCTGTAATGGAGCAACCGTTGTCATGTTATCTTGTGAACCATTGGCCGTTAGGATTCATGTGTCCTGAAACCAAATAATTGTCTTTATCTTTAGAAAAAGTAATTATATGGCAAACGTAAGTCGGTCAATCGTGCATCCAGAGTTTAACTTACTGAATCTCTATAACAAATTTCTGCAAATTTCTGCTCCCCAAAACTGTACATAAATAATTCCACCAAGGTCTCAGCTACAGCTAAACGTTATAACAAAAACTTAAGGTCCTTGTTGACAGTTTTGTGAGGTGTGTGTGTGTGTGTGTGTGTGTGTGTGTGTGAAAGCAGCATGGTTTGGAAGAAAATTTGTTTAGCTTATATATGTGATTTTACTACAAACTGTAAGCATTCTAACTAAGAAAACACAATATGTTTTTATTTTTTATTTTTTTCCAACCAAACCGTTTGTTTGCAGTTGTTAAAGTCATAAGAATGTTTATTGTTATGAAAAGAAAGTAAGTTATGCTAGATAAATAAGTATTTTTTATTAACCACAATGCGTTTATGAGTTATGTATTTGTTCTGCTTCATGTATGCAGCGGTTACCGTACACACATTCAAGAGAAATGCGTAAACTCAATTGTTTTAAACAATCAAACCATTTAGTCTATCCTTAAAAACCTCTTACATTTTTTTTCTTCACACATCTATTTTCATCTGTCTCCGGACTCTTGTTAAAAACACTTGAGTGCTGACATGAATCCTGCATGAAAGCTAAAAAATAATACTTTTTTAAACTATTTTAAACATCATGGTTAACAACACCATTTGGAAAGTGAGAAAGGACGTCTAATCTATTGTATACATTTCTGTCAGACATTTGTACCAACAAACACTTTTGGTTTCAAAGAAAACTTAGGACAACTCATTGTGTGTGTGTGTGTGTGTGTGTGTGTGTGTTAATGATTGTATGGTTGTGTTTGTGTACTTGTTTGCATTCTCGGTACATTTATGTTGAGGTTGAAAGATCTAGGGGTTAATAAAAATTATAAATGTAACTAAAATAAACTAAATTAACTCGAATTAAACTACATATTCCTATATGGTCTGACTTGTTAAAAGATTTCACGTCCATTTGACCAGTAAATGAACTTTTAGCTAACCTCACGATCACAGGCCTAAACCATAAAGTTTAAATTGTACCCCTTTGATCATTGAATACATAACATTTTTAAACTTTAGCTGACCTGCAGCAGACCATTTACAACGCCAGAACCCCCGGAAAACTAATTAGATAACAGTTGAGTTGGAAACCCCAAAAACCTTTAGATGTTTTACAATTTTTGCTGACATGCTCGTAACAGTAAACACAAAGACATCAGATTCCAGACACCAGACACGTTTCTAAGCACTACTTGAGATGAAATATTTAGCCTCTCCTGTAATGTTGTTAATGTTTCTTTGGCAAGAAAATCAAAGACATTCCAAAACATTTCATTCCAGTTAGATTTGTGTATGCCTAAACGCATGTTTTAATTGATATACCAACAATATAGCAATGATAGAAGTTAATACTGACAAAATAAAAGACGTATTCAAGGATTTAGACTACTAAAGTATGTGTGAGTGACTCATTAAAATGAAATAAAACAACAATTTTTTCCAACAAGGAATTTTTGTTGAGATGAAAATAAAATGGTATAGGTTAACCTAATTTTAAAGTAAAAACATCGGTCTAATATTAAAACCAGGTAGAATGTTTTCATCAAATAAGAACTGATGTGTTTTTATTAAAAACGTTACTTTGTTTAACTCTTTTAACATACATTTAAACCTTTGTGACCAACGTTATTAGGGAGGTGTTAGGGGGATGTGTTAGTGGGTGTTTTTTTCTTTTATTCGATGCTTTAAACATTAAAAACATAAAGGCGTACATTACTGGTAGATTTACAAATATGGTCTGAGATTACACTCAATTTTCGTTCACACTCTGTACATCATAAAACAAAATAAATGTAAAATAAATAAAACAACACTGAAGAAAAAGATAAAGAATGAAAAAGTAGGGGAGTAACAGATTTTCACATTAAGAAAAACCAAAGTCCTTTAATGAAGAATACAAAAATCTTGCTTTGAGACTTTTCATTTCTTTTAACGTCTCCAAATACATCACAAATTCCTCTTTAAATGCCACCAAACACGGGGAGTTTTGAGAAACATACATTTATGAATGTAGAATTTCGTGCCAGAAGTTGATATTAAGAAAATAAAAGACATATTCAATGATTTAGGCTACTAAAGTAAGTTTGAGTGGCTTATTAAAATAAAATAAAACATCAAGGACTTTTGTTTAGATGAAAAATAAAGAGCATATAGTTTTAAAGTAACTCATATACATGTATCTAAAGATCCTGAAACAGGACACATATGTTCCAAGTGGGTAGATATAGAATACCTGAAAGAACATCTAATCATCCGTCTGTTTATACTACAGAAATGATTTTCATATTTTTGGCTCTTCAGTGGGTTGAACACATTAATATACCTAAAGTAGTCATATTTTCAGATTCATTTGCAGTACTACCAAGTTTAAAGTGTGGCGAATCTTCAACAAGACAATTTGTCATTCATTTTACAGAGTTTGTTCAGAATACAACCAAAAACAAATATTTATTTTGTATAGATACCTGCACATATAGGAATAGAAGGTAGTGGATCAGATAAAAACATTAAAATGTCGGACATCAAATTTAATGAAAGGAGAATTTTGGGGATAGAAAGGAAGCTCTCACCATAGAATTGGACACATTGCACTTAATCAGTCATTATTTATAAGAGGAAAAACATGTGTCTGGACTTTGTGTTAAATGTGATCTTCCTGAATCAGTTGAACCTATTTTAATAAAATGTAAAAGATATGACAACGAAAGAATACAACTTACTTACACTTAATATAGAAATAAACCAGATCTCATTTTAGAAAATATTAAATAAAGATGTGACTATAGAAATGTTTCAATGATTAAGTATCTCAAAGAGTTGATAAACAGGATTTAAAGAATCACTACTAAGTTTGTCACGTTTCAATCTGAGACGAGATATTTCTTACCTGTCATATTGTTAAATGGTTGATACTTTTAACTACATATGTATGGTTTAATTACTAGATAACACGACACAAACTCGGCAGAAGGAAAGTGTGTGTGTGTGTGTGTGTGTGTGTGTGTGTTTATGATTGTGTGGTTGTGTTTGTGTACTTGTTTGCATTCTCGGTACATTTATGTTGAGGTTGAAAGATCTAGGGCTTAATAAAAATTATAAATGTAACTAAAATAAACTAAATTAACTCGAATTAAACTACATATTCCTATATGGTCTGACTTGTTAAAAGATTTCACGTCCATTTGACCAGTAAATGAACTTTTAGCTAACCTCACGATCACAGGCCTAAACCATAAAGTTTAAATTGTACCCCTTTGATCAGTGAATAGTGAATACACACATTTTTTTTTTTTTTTTTTTTTACTTTAGCTGACCTGCAGCAGACCATTTACAACACCAGAACCCCCGGAAAACTAATTAGATTACAGTTGAGTTGCAAACCCCAAAAAACCTTTAGATGTTTTTACACCCGCTGATGTCTTACTGATATGCAGGCAACAGTAATCACACAGACACCAGATGCCCGGCACTGTCACGTTTCGATGTTGAGATGACATCTCTTTCCTGACATATTGTTAAACCGACTACTTTTAACTACATATGTCTGTTTTATTTACTAGATAACACGACACAAACTTACAAACTGGACAGAAGGAAAGTGTGTTTGTGTGTGTTAATTGTCATAGCTTGAGAAATTAAGCCTGACAAAAATAAAAGATATATCGGCGGCAATAGTCTAAATTTAGACTAGTCGTAAATTAGAGTAATTAACTTAATACATTAAAAACAAATAATGCTTTTTCAATGCTGTTTTTTATTATTATTTTTTATTTTGTATTTTTTAAGACTAAAAGTAAATAAAAATCGCATAAAGCTACATCATTTAAAAAGTACAAATTGATCTTATGTTTAAACGGATTTAAAGTTTTCACTAATTAAGGACTGATGTCTATATATTAAAAACAACTTAGTTTAATTATTTTAACATTTAAATCTTTTTGACGCTGCTATCACGCCTCTAGCGCTGGAGGCGTGTTTTTTTTCCGGAGCATTCCCCCGAGCCTCATTCTAAGTGTGTCTGCGGTGCTGTCAGTATCGCTCAACGGAAATGCCTTGAAACTTTGCTGTGAGATCTTTTTTTCTTTCGTCTAAACTCTCTGTCAGTAATAGTCTAGATTTTTAAAGTTGTAGTTAGTGGTAAAGTACAACATAGATTTGATTTGAAGTATCTTGTCTGATGGATTTCATTTTTGATCCGCGTAATGCCTACCATCTTTTTTCTTTTGTTTTTAACTTTTTATAACATCGTGACAAACACCAAGTTTTCTGGTTTGTATCGCCGCTTTACATTCATTTATTTTTCAGTTTGAGGTGAGGTATAAGTGATAAATGCTTTCCTTTCTAGCTGGTAACAAAACACCTTTTTAAATTTTTACAAGCTCTCACATCTTTTCACGTGTTGCTTAACGAAAACACATCTGATAGTTTTGACTTGTTTAGTTGTTTTAGATAACCAGTAGTTTTCTTTTTTATTTGTTACAACTTTAACAACGTTTTACACTTTTCCAACTACGAAAACAATCATTACATCGTTCCCATTTTGTTTGTGTTTATAACCTTTTTCTTGAAGGGTGGGGGGTGTACAAACAGGTGTCCAGAACAGATGGCTTTTTATGACCCTCATCAATCAAATTTTGACACATGGTATACTATATTCTCTCTCACAGATACTGTACTAGCGGAGTTCTGGCGAGCTGAGGCCTCAATGAAGATAACTATCTGTAGGGAGAGGAGGACTGATGACACGCACAGTAAATGTAAGTGCTCTAGGAGCGGAGGTCTCAGCATCACGAGACTCTAAAATGAGAGGAGGCCTATCCATGCTCCGTACATCTGTGGGGAAGTCATGGTCTAGTGGTTAGAAAGTTTGACTCCTAACCCTAGGGTTGTGGGTTTGAGTCTCGGTCCGGTAATTCCATGACTGACATGCCCTTGAGCAAGGCACCGAACCCCCAACTGCTCCCTGGGCGCCGCAGCATAAATGGCTGCCCTCTGCTCCGGGTGTGTGTTTGCTGTGTGTCTGCACTGGTTAAATGCATAGCAAAAATTCTGAGTATGGGTCACCATACTTGGCTGTATGTCACATCACTTTCACTTTCCAGTGAGAGGAGGTATATAAGGAGACACACAGAGATCCTAGTTAACTTGACAGATCTAATCTGGTTAAGAGCATCTCATCAAAAAACCACAACTTGACCCCAAAGAACTAGTTAATTATAGACCAATCTCGAATCTTCTGTCCAAGATACTAAAAAAGGTGGTATCCTCACAATTATATTCCTTCTTAGAGAAAAATGATGTGAGGATTTCCAGTCAGGATTTAGACCATATCATAGTACTGAGACTGCTCTCCTTAGAGTTACAAATTATCTGCTCTTATCATCTGATCGTGGATGTATCTCTCTATTAGTTTTATTGGATCTTAGTGCTGTGTTTGAAACAATTGACTACAACATTCTTTTGCATAGACTTGAACACTTTGTTGGCGTTAACGGAAGTGCATTAGCATGGTTTAAATCATACTTATATGACCACCATCAGTTCGTAGCAGTAAATGAAGATGTATCATATCGATCACAAGTGCAGTATGGAGTACCTCAAGGCTCAGTACTAGGTCCGCTACTCTTCACGCTTTATATGTGACCCTTGGGAGATCTCATCAGGTGTTAGCTTTCACTGTTATGCTGATGATACTCAGCTCTATATTTCTTTGCGGCCCGGTGAAACACACCAATTTGAAAAACTAATGGACAGCATAGTCGATATAAAAAAAAAAACTGGATGACGAGTAATTTCTTACTGCTAAATTCTGAGGTGTTAATTATAGGACCTAAAAACTCTGCTTGTAATAAACTAGAACACTGTCTAAGACTTGATGGTTGCTCTGTCAATTCTTCGTCATCAGTTAGGAACCTAGGTGTGCTATTTGATCGCAATCTTTCCTTAGAAAGCAACGTTTCTGGCATTTTTAAAACTGCATTTTTCCATCTCAAAAATATATCTAAATTACGGCGTATGCTCTCAATGTCAAATGCAGGAATGTTAATCCATGCATTTATGACCTCAAGATTAGATTATTGTAATGCTTTATAGGGTGGTTGTCCTGCACGCTTAGTAAACAAACTACAGCTAGTCCAAAATGCAGCAGCAAGAGTTCTTACTAGAACCAGGAAGTATGACCATATTAGCCCGGTCCTGCCAACACTGCACTGGCTCCCTATCAAACATGGTATAGATTTTAAAATATTGCTTATTACTTATAAAGCCCTGAATGGTTTAGCACCTCAGTATTTGAATGAGCTCCTTTTGAGAGGCAATTTGATAATACCTAGAATATCAAAATCAACTGCGGGCGGCAGATTATTTTCCTATTTGGCGCCTAAACTCTGGAATAACCTACCTAACATTGTTCGGCAGGCAGAAACACTTTTGCAGTCTAAATCTAGATTAAAGACCCATCTCTTTAACCTGGCTTACACATAACATACTAATATGCTTTTAATATCCAAATCCGTTGAAGGAACCAGGAACACTTCCCATAACACCCTATGTACTTGCTATATCATTAGAAGAATGGCATATACGCTAATATTAGTTTTATAAGTTTCTCTCTTATTCCGAGGTCACCATAGCCACCAGACAGTGGTGTCAAAAGTATTGGCATTCATTACTCAAGTAGAAGTATAGATACTAGGGTTTAAAAAGACTTTTGTAGAAGTTGAAGTATCAACTCAAGCTTTTTACTCAAGTAAAAGTGTAAAAGTACTGGTTTAAAAAACTACTTAAAGTATAAAAGTAAAAGTAATGTAAGGGAAAAAATGCCATTAAGAACAAAAGCTTGGGCCGTGCCACAGGGGCCTATTGTGCACTACCCCACCTCCTCAAAAAAAAAATTTTTCTAAAGGCCATAATGACTATAATGTTATATTAAAATGTTCATGTTGAAAAATTTGGGATGCACTATAGGCTACCTCTTTCAGCCGCATATATGCCCATTGAAAATGAACGCATTTTAGTACAATGCAAATACATTAAAGTACTAGAGATATGATGACTAGTTGCCAGTAAGTATTGTTATGGTGGAAAAAGTCAAACTTCAGAGGCATGTCATCAATAACCTTTAATGGAATGTAAATGTACATCCAAGCTTAGCTGCAGGAATCTCGAGGGCAATGGACAAGAACAGTGGTGCAGGCTTAGTAACAATTACACTTCTAAGGTTGTCTATATACAATAAACTTTATAGTGCTGTCAAAATGAATGATCAATCCAAGTGAGTAACCAAAACTAAAAATGAAAAATAACTCATAATCCTGATACCTTCTTGATTGATAGCTTCTCGTATTCGGTACATACGTCTGCTATGTCCAGTGTGGGAGGGGTAATGAGTTACAAAGTCGGTATAGCCTACTTATCACAACATTGTCAATCGCGTCATCAATCGCAAACGATAATTTATTAAAACGTCTCGCTACCGAACTACCTACAATAGCTTAATTTGCGGAGGAAGAAGAGAAAGTACTCATTTGGTAAATGAGCCAGTGAGAAATAATAACTTTTAAGTAAGGTCCAGTGCCTTTTCGATACTTTTATAATGGTACCGGTGCCTAAACGGTGCCTAAACTAATACTTTTAAAAAAAGAACCACAAAAAAAAATATGGATATGGATAACATTACAGAACATTAAAAATATTTAAAATAAATCCATAACTTTCACCTTGGATGCTCTCATTTTCCAAGATGTGCCTCCCTTAATCTAAGGTTAAAAAATTTCATTTACAATTTGGGTCATTATTTAATACAAAAGCACACATAATGTTTCTACTGTATCTCTGTCACTCACTCTGATATTTAGTTAAGATGAGTGCTGTCTGTCACTGTCTTATATCAGTTCTGTGAATTACTGTATGGTCATTCTTTATAAAGTAGCTACAATGCCGTTTTTAAAATACAGTACTGTGCAAAAGTCTTATGGAAAAGAAAAAAAATAGTATTTTCACCCCAAAAAAGGGTTTTAAGCCAGTTATTTATATCTTTTGCTGCAGTGTGTCAGTAGGAAATATCAGTTTGCCATTAATTTTAATAATAATCTAGTGAGATTTTGAATGCACAAGCAGTTTGACAACTGATATTTTCTACTGACACACTACAGCAAAATATATAAATAGCCGAACACCATTCTTTTAAGTGAAAATACTAACGTGCCTGATTTTGCACAGTAGTGTATGTATAAAGTACTTTTGATTAAATTAAGTATATTTAAATAAGTGTAATTAAAGTATGTGTTTGTTGTGTTAAGGGCTAGATTGTCGCTGGAGGAAACGGCTGTGGTGTGATGAGCTGTGACAAGCGAAAACTTTACAGTAGATGAGAAAGCGACTGCTTCTTCGTGACCTTTTGTAAACCGTATTTATGACAAAAAACTGCACAGATACGGACATTCTAACAATCTATCGATAAACACACACCTTGTGTCCTCTGTCTCGGTTTGAGCTCACGCTGCTCCGCCGCGGTCTGCGGATTGAAGAGCGCGTTGAAAGACGGAGAGGAGACCAGTCTGATGCCGGTTTCATATGAAATTTAAGCGAACTGACTCTGAGGCGATCGGATACCGGTTCCATACCCAACCCTACTTTTAAGAAATATATTTTTTGATAAACAAACCCAAAACTGGCTATGTCCTTGCTGGAGTGTGATGTGATCTGTGTCATGTGCAGGTGCGATGGATCGCCTACAAACCAATAGGGTGTCGGGATGGTATCTGTTTATACTTCTCATCCAACCACAATCCAATTCACTTCATCCGGATGGCGTGATTTATCTGGATACATTTTTTTTTTTTTTTATGATGACAAGCCGGAATGAAAACAAGCCGAAACGAAATAGCAGTAACGAAGCTATTTTTTAAAATGTAAGGAGTAGAAAGTACAGATACTTGTGTGAAAATGTAAGGAGTAGAAGTAAAAAGTCGGCTGAAAAATAATTACTTGAGTAAAGTATAGATACCCCAAATTTCTACTTAAGTACAGAAACGAAGTATTTGTACTTCGTTACTTGACACCTCTGCCACCAGATCCACTATGTATCCAGATCAGAGGGTCACTCTAGTCACCCGGATCCAGTACGTATCCAGACCAGATGGTGGATCAGCACTTAGAAGGGACCTCTTCTGCCCTGAAAGACAGCGGAGACCAGGACAACTAGAGCCCCAGATACAGATCCCCTGTAAAGACCTTGTCTCAGAGGACCACCAGGACAAGACCACAGGAAACGGATGATTCTTTTGCACAATCTGACTTTGCTGCAGCCTGGAATTGAACTACTGGTTTCGTCTGGTCAGAGGAGAACTGGCCCCCCAACTGAGCCTGGTTTGTCCCAAGGTTTTTTTTCTCCATTCTGTCACCGATGGAGTTTTGGTTCCTTGCCGCTGTCGCCTTTGGCTTGCTTAGTTGGATATGCTTTTAATATCCAAATCCGTTAAAGGAACCAGGAAGACTTCCCATAACACCCTATGTACTTGCTATATAATTAGAAGAATGGCATCTACGCTAATATTAGTTTTATAAGTTTCTCTCTTATTCCAAGGTCACCATAGCCACCAGATCCACTATGTATCCAGATCAGAGGGTCACTCTAGTCACCCGGATCCAGTACGTATCCAGACCAGATGGTGGATCAGCACTTAGAAGGGACCTCTTCTGCCCTGAAAGACAGCGGAGACCAGGACAACTAGAGCCCCAGATACAGATCCCCTGTAAAGACCTTGTCTCAGAGGACCACCAGGACAAGACCACAGGAAACGGATGATTCTTTTGCACAATCTGACTTTGCTGCAGCCTGGAATTGAACTACTGGTTTCGTCTGGTCAGAGGAGAACTGGCCCCCCAACTGAGCCTGGTTTGTCCCAAGGTTTTTTTTCTCCATTCTGTCACCGATGGAGTTTTGGTTCCTTGCCGCTGTCGCCTTTGGCTTGCTTAGTTGGATATGCTTTTAATATCCAAATCCGTTAAAGGAACCAGGAAGACTTCCCATAACACCCTATGTACTTGCTATATAATTAGAAGAATGGCATCTACGCTAATATTAGTTTTATAAGTTTCTCTCTTATTCCGAGGTCACCATAGCCACCAGATCCAGTATGTATCCAGATCAGAGGGTCACTCTAGTCACCCGGATCCAGTACGTATCCAGACCAGATGCTGGATCGGCACTTAGAAGGGACCTTTTCTGCCCTGAAAGACAGCGGAGACCAGGACAACTAGAGCCCCAGATACAGATCCCCTGTAAAGACCTTGTCTCAGAGGACCACCAGGACAAGACCACAGGAAACAGATGATTCCTCTGCACAATCTGACTTTGCTGCAGCCTGGAATTGAACTACTGGTTTTGTCTGGTCAGAGGAGAACTGGCCCCCACAACTGAGCCTGGTTTGTCCCAAGGTTTTTTTCTCCATTCTGTCACCGATAGAGTTTCGGTTCCTTGCCGCTATCGCCTCTGGCTTGCTTAGTTGGGGTAACTTCATCTACAACGATATCATTGACTTGATTGAAAATAAATGCACAGACACTATTTAACTGAAAAGAGATGACATCACTGAATTCAATGATGAACTGCATTTAACTGTCATTTTGCATTATTGACACACTGTTTACTAATGAATGTTGTTCAGTTGCTTTGACGAAATGTATTTTGTTTAAAGCGCTATATAAATAAAGGTGACTTGATAGAGAGCTGCTTGTAATAGGCAAGGAGGCCACCACCTGACTACAGCACTTTTCTGTCTCAAATTTCTCAGAATTAATTCAATTCAATTTTATTTGTATAGCGCTTTTATTATACAAATCATTGCAAAGCAACTTTACAGAAAATTAAGTTTCTACAATATTTAGTAGTAGCTTATCAGTGGTAATTGTCAGTTTATGTGCATATGGATTTTACAGGATGTAAATCCTGTGGCAAAACAGAGAAACAAATAGAACATTATTAGCGTAGCTGCTGTTCCAACCAAGTAAAATTTATTAGTTTAACCCAAGCTAAAGAACAATAATGTGCATTTGATCAGGTATAACTTTCTAATATAGATTTAAACAGAGAGAGTGTGTCTTAACCCTGAACATTATCAGGAAGGCTATTCCAGAGTTTGGGAGCCAAATGTGAAAAAGCTCTACCTTCTTCAGGGGAATTTGCTATCCTAGGTATTATCAAAAGTCCAGCGTTTTGGGACCTTAGGGAGCATGATGGGGTTGTAGCGTGGTAAAAGGGTAGTTAGGTGCTAAACCATTTAGAACTTTATAGGTAAGTAATAATATTTTGTAAATGGTATGGAACTTAATAGGTAGCCAGTGCAGAGACTGAAGAATTGGGGTAATATGATCATATTTTATTGACCTGGTAAGGACTTTAGCTGCTGCATTTTGGACTACCTGTAGTTTGTTTTTTGAAGATGCAGGACAACCACCTAGCAATGCAGTACAAATAGTCCAGACTAGAGGTCATGAATGCATGAACTAGCTTTCCTGCATCAGAAACAGGTAACATGTTTCGTAGCTTGGCAATGTTTCTAAGATGGAAGAATGCCATTTTTGTAATATTGGATATATGGTTTTCAAAAGACAAGTTGCTGTCTAATATAACACCCACATTTCTTTACTCTAGAGGAAGTAACAGTACAGCCGTCTAGTTGCAGATTGTAATCTACAAGATTCAGTGTACTGTTTTTTTTTTTTTTTTTTTTTTTCAATAAGTAATATCTTTGTCTTATCCGAATTTAATAGGAAATTATTGGTCATCAAATCTTTTTAACACACTTTGTTATCTTAGAAAATTGTGAAGTTTCATCTTCTCTCATTGAGATATATAGTTGAGAATCATAGAATTAGACACATAAAGAACAATAGTGTTATTCGAGTCAACAAGAGGAGCCAAAAAAGGAAAACTTCCTGTAACTTCCTGTATGACTCATCCATGCTCTGCCTAAAACCCCTGCGCTTAACTCTCGAGAGAGTCAAGCAAGGGTGGATTACTGTGACCGCATTGTGAAAGGCACGCATTTAACCTGAAGTTCAAATGACAGATTCTATCACTCTGAAGAGAATCATACGAGAACAGTTGCAAATGAATCTCTATGAGTGCCTTAAGGCCCCTCAATAGAAAAGTTTATTTTTATCACTTCTGAGAACTAACCACCTTACAGATTTTGTAGAGAGCTGAACCCACTCATGCAAATGCTAACTATCCCTCAGGAGAGAGCAGAAAGGAAAAGGTTCCTACCTGTTTCTTATAGACAGTCTCATGGATCATTATGCCTAGCGCATCCAGCTTGCTCAAAGAGAAGACAGAATTCCACCTAAAAACACATCCCATATTCCTCGAAAATAGGGATGGAACAAACATAGCTTTCATTGAGAAATCATTCAATGAATGGAATGTGCATCCTCCTAACTCATTTACAAACAGTCTCCGGAAGAAAAGAAAAGAGGATAACATATTTTACAGGTTTCCTTTAATACTCTCCAGTGGTGGACAAAGTACACAAATCAAGTACTTGAGTAAAAGTACAGATACGTATAGTAAAATATTACTCCATTAAAAGTCCATAAAAAATGCCAAAGTACTCCTTTTTCAATTTTACTCAAGTGAAAGTACAAAAGTACTCAATTTTTTATATGCTTAAGTAAAAAAGTACTGAAAGATAGATGTTTGCAATTTTATATAGGCTACTTAATTTAATTTTATATTAGTACATATTATTTTTATAATCCTACTGCTCAAAATACCTGGGATTTTTTCCAAAATAACCACTATATGGAGTCAAGATACATTTTTGTTGTTGATATGGACTACGTTTATGAGAATAATGTTCACTGTGAAGCTTACACTGTGATGTACCTGAGGGAAAACAGAGATGACCATCTGATTTTCACCAGTAAGAACAAAGTATTTTAAAGTTTTGTTTTACAGAACATCACAGCTATATATGACATGATAATAAGGCCTGAAGATTTTAAGGAAAATCTAAATATATTTTCTTAATGATTTCTTCCTTCTCAAACCTTGTCCGTGGTGTAAAAACACCCCTGGCCAAACGGGGTGGATTACAATTACTGTAGTTACCATGTTCTGAACCTCACATCCTTTCTTTTCTCCCCAGATGTAATCTTTATAATAATAATATAAAGATTATAAAATAAAAAGATTATATAAATAATATGTAAATATTTTGACATTAGTTATAAAAATTACCTCAAGTTAGCACAAGCAAGCTTGTTAGCTAGACAGTTAGCATCAGCTAACAATATTTACTTATTTTCAGTACGGTTATGAATAAACATTTATGTCTGTCTACTCGTCTAGTTAATCCAAACAACGATAATAAAATATAAAATAAAATAACGTTACTGTTGATAAACAATATAAACACAGATGTCACATAGGGCAGCATTTTAATAAAACTGTTAATATTACGGCAGCGGGGAATTTGAACATGCATGAGTTACTTTATTTAATCTGTGTTAGTTTAATGGTTAATTATTTAATTTTTGTACCTAAAGCACAGAGACGCTGATTAATGTGTCTGCATCGTCTGCACTCGAGCATTTCAGTGGGCTTAAATAATCACTCTTTACAACGGATTTAGTTCCCAAACAACTGACAATTTTGACCTAAATATAATTTTCAGTTTCAATAATTAATCCTAAATTTCGACATTAATAACTTACTTTTTTAAAATATTTTATTTAAAGCTTATATACACAGAAACATACAATATCCGTACATACTTATGTACAAATACACATTATAAGCATCTGCATACACATACATTAAAGTCAAATACTTAAAATAAAATGCCAATACCATTGATTACCCAATTATAGAAAATAGTGAGTTATTGCACCCTGCAAGATCCTATATGATCTACAGTACCACACCCATTAGAGCTTAAGTCCAAAATGTTAAATTCAATCATCCCCTTCCAGAAATTCCAGAAAGGACTTCCAGATCTGTAAGAATTTGTTCGGTTTACCAGCAATTTCATATCTGATCTTTTCCATATGTAGGACTCTGCTAAACTCTGCCAGCCACATTTCAAATTTAAGTCCAGACTCTTTGTTCCACATCAACAAAATTGCCTTCTTCGCTATTGTCATCCCATATTGTATCGACTGGATTCGATTAAAACTAAAGGTCTCTAAAGAAGGGGCCCAGCCTAATATTGCAACAAGAGGATCAAGAGGAAAATCCTTCTTAAGTACCTTTGAATAAAAACAGAAGATCTCAGACCAGAATTTACATATTTTGGGGCAGAACCAGAATAAGTGAGCCAGTGTGCCCTCATTGTACTTACATTTAATACACAAAGGTGAGACAGAGGGATATATAGAATGTAACTTTGTACGAGAATAGTTCAATCTATGCACAGCTTTGTATTGTATCAGTTGAAAATTAGAACTGATGGTGCAAGACTTAAAACCCCGGAGGGCCTCATTAATAACTTACTTTTAGCAACATCTGATGCACGTGCGCTCACAAGATCTCCCGGTTTTTACTGACTCTAACTAAATGGTTCATATGAATCAGTTAGTGGTCGACTCCAGAACAGCTGCAATCGGATAACTCTAATTCATAAACGAATCGTTTTGTGCGATTTGCGATCCGATTTAAAAGTTTATTTTGAAAACACTCAGTTCATTCATGATGAATCAGACACCGCTTCTGCGTGTCGGAGCACGTGATATATTATAGGGAGTAACGATAGGTTTTATGAGATGTAGTGAAGTTAAAAGTATGATCATTTGCTTTGAAATGTAGTGAAGTAAAAGTAAAAGTTACTCAAAATAAAACTACTCCAGTAAAGTACAGATACTTGAAAAATGTACTTAAGTACAGTAACGAAGTAAAGCTACTCCGTTACTGTCCACCACTGATACTCTCGATCACACCAGTTGTGACGTCATAGGCTGCCGCTTGCCACTGTCAATTTTATTGTTATGTTTAGAGTCATGCTTCAGACGCTGGTCATGCCGGAGGCATTCCCCATAGTGCCCTCTAGGGGACACATTGCGAGTGCCCATTCAGAAGTCTCAAGTCTCAAGTCTACTTTATTTGTAGAGCCCTTTCCACTACAAACTAGACCAAAGGACTGTACAGCAACATAACAAGATGAGAACAGTACAACTAAAATCAACAATAACAGAAAAAAAAAAAAAAAATACTTACTCCAATAATATACTCCAATAATACTCCAAAGTCAGCAATTAAAAGCCATAGAAAACAAGTATGTTTTCAAGAGTGATTTCAAAACATCAACTGAGGGTGCAGATCTGATGTCATGTGGAAGGGTATTCCACATTCTTGGACTAACAACCGAAAATGCACTATCCCCCTTTGTTTTCAGGGTGAGTTTTTGGAACTGAGAGCAGTAAGCTGTTAAATGATCTTTGAGATCTACCAGAGTTCAAATGAATCAGGTCCATAATATATTCTGAGGCCATATCATGGACAGCTTTAAAAACGTACAGCAACACCTTATACTGAATCCAATATTTAACCAGAAGCCAATGCATCTTTTCCAAAAGTGGAGTTGTGTTTCCATTAAGGCAAAATGTTTAGGACTTTTATTTTGATATGATGTAGACCTGGAGTTTGGGGTTAGAGGTTATTTCCTGTATGGAAGAAAGGAAGCTGACAGTACGTGTGCACATGTAATCCATCTGTTGTTAGCTCTAGAAGCAATGTCGTAAGTACAAAATGTATTATGTTAATAAGTTAATGTTACAGTACTGTTTAAAAAGAAAAGACTACGCAGTTACAGTGTTTATTTACGTGTAGATACAGGTATATTTCATTAGACAATATTTATGTTAAAAAATTCAATCTTTTTTCCTTTCTTACAGTTTTCACTCTGTCATGTAAGATGATGTTGAAAGCCACAGTAAACAGCAAGAAATCGCTTTAGAGATAGATGGCTGTATAGCTACAGTTGCTACAATGCAGTGAGGACAGCACAGTGAAAAGACAGAAAAGTTAGTGTTGAGCATTGTGGCAAGATGGAAGGAAAACATGCTAAGTCTTCTGTAGCAAGTAGAAGTTCTCACTCACCTGCGTCATCAAGCAGTGCATTAATCCGCGACGGGCTAAAGCAGCAGCTAAAGTATGTGCTGAATATGCAGAAAGAGAGGCTAAAGCTAAAATAGAAAAGGCAGCTAAAGAAGCTGAATCAGAGTTGGAGAAAATAAAAAGAGAGACTGAGCTTGAAACACTCGCCATGTGTCGGGAAGCAGCAGCTGCTGAAGTAGCCGTTTGGGAATCGGCTGCCACAATTGCTAAGTGGAGCACTTGAGGAGAAGACAAAATGGAGCGGACAAGCGAATACGTCCAACCTCATTTTGGCCGACTAGCTCCACAAAGCGAACAGCTACAAAGGCTTGCTCACAGGCTTTTCAGCCTGCTACGGATGGCACTCTCATGTTCAGTCCGAACAATTCCTTCTCTTCATACCGGCAGGTCTATATTCCATCACATGAGCCACGGCAGGCTAATAACATGGGAAATGTCAATTTATCAGAGAATGGTCTAAACAATGCTCATGTTTCACTGGCAGTCAAACTATCATATGGTGAGAATTTAACTGACAGAGGGAATACTCAATTTGATTCAAATAATTTTCATACTGACTTGAATATTTCTGATCCGTGCTATTATCCCCAGCTAAAACCCGACCAGGGCGTGTCTGCAACTGAACATCTTGTGCAATATTTAGCTCAACGTGACCTGGTGAGTGCAAGCTTGTATGAGTTTGACGATAAACCAGAAAATGATCGTGCTTGGCAGTCTTCATATAAAATGCTACACAAGGGCTGGCTCTCACTGCTACTGAGGAGCTAGACTTAATGACTGGTTGGTTTGGAAAAGAATCCAGCAACCAAGTGAAACGGCTGTGATCAGTGCATGTAGCAAGTCCAGACATAGCACTCAGAAAAGCCTGGGATGTCTTCAGGAATGATACGCAGCAACAGAGGTAGTTGAAAAAGCCCTGCGGGTTCAAGGTATAAAGAAGAAAACGGAGGACGGTTTCCACCATTTGAATTCTTTACCAGATTCGTCTGCGATGAGGCAAAGAAAATGAATGATCCCAGTTTTGCCTTTTTAAATGCTAGTGGATCTTCTGTAAAGGTTGAAAGTCCCTATCTTAAAAGCACCAAGAACCCCATTGCAGTTAATAAGACCGATCTCCCCCCCAGCAGAGTCAAGCACTTCCAGTAATCCAAATAAGAGCTGCCCAATACATGCAAAGCCACATCCACTGAAGAAGTGCAAAGCCTTTAGAGTCAAAGATCCTCAAGACAGGAAAGCCTTTCTGAAAGAGAGAGGATTCTGCTTTATGTGCTGTGGTTCAAATAGTCATGTGGCGAAGGACTGTACTGCAGTAGTGAAATGAGTGTGACAGCACCAAACATGTCTCAGCTATGCATCCGGGCCCTCCACCACAGACCATGGCTCCTGTAAACTTGTCGCAAAATGGCGGGGAGGGAGAAGAGGGTAACGACAGTATGGAAGTTGTCAGCTCAAGCTGTACTGAAGTATGTGGTGCAGGACAAGTTGGGAGGTCATGTTCCACGATATGCCTAGCAAAAGTGTATCACAAGGGCTGTCCAGATAAACCCATCAAGGCATATATCGTTTTAGATGACCAAAGCAACCGGTCATTGGCGACATCCAGTTTCTTTGACCTTTTCAACATTCAGAGTAAGCCATATCCCTACTTACTGAGAACGTGTTCCAGCACAGAGGACACATTTGGCAGAAAGGCTGAAGATTTTATGGTCAAAGTACATGATGTGAAAGTGACAATGCCTCTTCCCCCGCTTATTGAATGTAACGACTTACCTGAGAACCGGGCAGAACGCCGCTCTTCATCAACCTCACCTCGTCAAAGTAGCAGAACACATTCCTGTGTTAGACCCCACTGCAGAGATCCTCCTGCTGCTTGGTAGAGACGTAATTAGAGTGCACAATGTAAGGGAAAAAGTAAATGGCCCTCCCAATGCCCCATTTGCTTAACGTCTTGACTTGGGTTGGGTGTTGGTTGGAGAGGTCTGTCTAGAAAATGCGCACAAGCCAAACATCAGCACTTACAGGACAACAGTGCTTGATTGTCAACGGACCTTGCTCCTTCAACCATGCATTAGTTTTATGCATGTCAGCGATGAACTTCATGGCAAAGAGCCCAGGAAAAGTGTCTTAGGGCTCAGAAGGGCTAAAGAAGACAGGCTGGGCAACAATGTATTTGACCGTACCGAACAGGACAACAAGTTGGCACCATCAATTGAGGATGAGACTTTCTTGAACGTAGTGGACAAGGAAGTCTACAGAAATGATTCACACAGTTGGGTCGCTCCACTACCATTCAGGCAGCCTAGAGAACGGCTGCAACAAGAGAACAACAAGCCAAGCACTCAAATTATTTGTATCACTTCAACGCAACTTGAGAAGAAAGCCGGAGATGGAACAGCAATATGTGGCATTCATGGGTAAACTGCTGGAAAATGATCATGCTTAGGTGGCAACAGGACTAAGGGAAGACAAAGAGTGTTGGTCCTTACCAAGCTTTGCAGCGTTTCACCCACAAAAACCAGGTCAAATCAGGGTGGTTTTTGATTCGAGTACCCAACACTACGGCCTCTCCTTAAATAATGTGCTATTGACTGGCCCTGATCTTAACAACTCCCTTCTGGGAGTACTCAAGCGGTTCTGAAAGGAAAAGGTGGCTGTTATGGCAGACATACATCAGATGTTTTACTGCTTCCTTGTAGAAGAAAAACACATGAACTATTTGAGATTTTTATGGTTCAAGAACAATGATGTGGCAAGTGAAGTCATAGACTACAGGATGAAAGTCCATGTGTTTGGGAACAGCCCGTCTCCGGCAGAGTCAATTTATGGGCTTAGAAAGGCTGTCAGAAAGGGTGCACAAAGATATGGACAAGACACCATCAATTTTGTGGAACGTCACTTTTATGTCGATGACGGTCTTTGTTCTGTCCCTTCTGATGCTGAAGCCATTCTGCATCCAACCTCAGGCTCCACAAGTTTGCATCAAATAGTCCGGCTGTCTTGGCAGCCTTCCCAAGCGGCTTCAGAGTGGGATGCTCAAACACCTGAAGAGAAATTATGCAAGTGGGAGGCTTGGTGAAACTCACTTCAAGAGCACTTCCATATATCAAGGATGTACACAGGACTCTCTCTAACCAAGGCCGAACGGATGGAACTCTGTGTCTTCTGTGATGCTTATACTATGGTCATTGGGGCTGTAGCCTATTTGAAGACCATCCAAGCAGACATCGTTGATATTGGATTTGTCATGGGGAAGTCGAAACTTGCTCCTCAATCAGAGCCAACCATACCCAGACTTGAACTTTTGGATGTGGAAGTGGCCGAGCTGATTCAGGATGAACTGGACTTGAAGTTAGATTCCATTAAGTTCTACACTGATAGCAGAGTGGTTCTTGGTTACATTCAAACATTCAAACTTTTTTCTGTTACAGTTTTCACTCTGTCATGTAAGATGATGTTGAAAGCCACAGTAAACGGCAAGAAATCGCTCACTAAGACTTGTGGTCATTTTGCAACAGAGTTAGCTGGCTGTATAGCTACATTTGCTACACTGCAGTGAGGACAGCATAGGAGTAATATGTAGTTCTTTGTACTAGTAAGGAGCCTCACAGCTGCATTGTGGACCAATTGCAATTTTGAAATAAGAGCTTGGCTCACTCCCAAATAAAGTGCATTAGAGTAGTCCAAACAGGAAGAGATAACTGCATGAATGACTATGTCAAGTTCAGCACCATACAAAAAGGATTTTTTTTTTTTTTGCTGCACATTAGTTGATCAAAATGGAACTGCCTGCAAACTGCAACTAACAACCAGCCTGAATCAATGGCTTACAGTTGCTTAAACATAGCCACTATGTTAAAACTGTCTAAGAACTAGATGACTACCTTTTAAAGACTTGTCTAAGCGGTTTATGCAACATGACAAACTTCCTGCGAAATGTATAAACAAGTATCCAATATATATATATATATATATATATATATATATATATATATATATATATATATATATATATATATATATATATATATATATATATATATATATACAGAGGTGGGTAGAGTACCCAAAAACTTTACTCAAGTAAAAGTAAAAGTAATTCTAGAAATATTTACTCAAGTAAAAGTAAAAGTGCTAGTCTTGAATAGTTACTTGAGTAAGAGTAAAAGAGTATCGGATAAAAAATCTACTCAAGTAGTTAGTTACTAGTTACTTTGGGTCATATATACGGAGCCTATTTTTATTTAGATAAATAGATAAAATGTATGTAATGTATGTGTGTGTGTATAAATGTATATATTTCATCAGCCTTTACTCCAATTTATGTAATTTATTATAAAACCCTGTCTGTTTACTTAAGTAACAAATATAGGTGTCATGCCATAATATATTTTTAATATGACTGACTTTATATTAAATGTGAATTTAACATTGAAAGTTAATGTGATATAAATATTGCTACTAATCTTTCATTGTTCAGAAAGAGAGCAAATAACATTTACATTATCAAAGATCATTTTCACTGAATGTCTAGATTTCAATCACTCTCAGAAACTCCCATTAAAATCACTGAAACTGCTGTTAACACTGAAATCAATATCTTAATTATAGATTCGTACACACATCTGCACTTTGTTGTTTCTGACGAGAGAATTCGCCAGAAAGAGGTCTCCATTCAGTGAGCGAGTGAAGGAAGCGCCGGCATTTCAGCGATGACTCATCGGAACACCTCTGATTGGCCATTGCATTCAAAAGCTCAACAGAATCGTGTGTGATTGGTTATAATGCGCAGCGCTGTAAAAACGCGTCTGTCTCTGGCTCAGCGCCAGCAAGCGATCACAGATCTGAATTTAGCAGCTGATATGACTTGTTGAACGTACTCGCACCGGTGTGATTGTATTAAAATTAATAAAATCTTAATCGGCTATTTTTTTGTCTTTTGGAAGCTGCATTCAACTTGACTCCTCTCTGTTATAAGCCACACACGTACAACAAACTAATGTCACAGTGGTGTCGTGTACTGTAATCGATTGTAGCCCAAGTTATTACCTGTTAAACAGTAGACAGCACACGCGGTGTTCATCTAATAAGGATCTCCATCGCAAGCAAATAATAGCCTTTGTAGATTTGCTTTCAATTCAGTGCAGTTCCATAGCCCCGTTTTCAGCGCTGCTGATGTTATTAAACGTTACAACTCTCTGAGTGAACCGCTTCAGACGCTCAGCGCGTGCGGAGGGAGCTGAACGACTCATTCAAACTGATTCATGAACCAATTCACTCGTTTGCCAATTGGTTTGATCAAGCCTTTGAACAGAATTGACTCAAAAGAATGAATCATTCGCGAATGGGCATCGCTCATTGCCCAGAGAAAAGTAGACGGCGTGTTTGGAATAAACTGAAGCATTTATAACATTTATTGCTTTAAGATAAAGTAACGAGAGGGGCGTCGGCCACAGTAACGAAGTAAAAGTACAGATTTTTCCCAAAAAATTTACTCAAGTAAGAGTATAAAGTACCCATCTTTAAATATACTCCGAAAAGTATTAGTTACCCCGAAAAATTACTCAAGTAAATGTAACGAAGTAAATGTAACTCGTTACTACCCACCTCTGTATATATATATATATATATATATATATATATACACCATGTTATGTCATTAAACTCTATATGGTGCAGGCTGATGGGTTAATAATACATATTCACCCCAAAAAGATGTGATGTGGTTGAGGATTTGAGATTTCCGCAGAAAAAATAAAAATAAATAAATGAAGCGCTTTATTCAGCAGAGATCATACACTTGAGTAAGTCTCTATTTATTTATTTACAGTTGCAATCAAAATTAATCAACCCCCTAGAGACTGCAGTACTTTACAAGTACAAGCTTTTCTGAAGATCCAGGATAAAATAAAAATTGCATCTGTAACAGTTCACTGGCATATTAAAAGTGATATTGTCAATATATCATGTAATACTTTTGAGTTATAAGATTTTTTTATAATACTGCTATGTCATAATTATTCAAACCCTATTCAACATTGCTGTTTTTAAATCACTTATTTGCATGGTGGGGAATAAAACAGTCTCAAAACACAATTAAGCTTTTAGAAACCCTATTAAAAACAGAATTAGCTTGAGCCATTACACATACAGTTAGCCCATGCATGTGTTGAAGTTGAGTAGCAAAAATGTCAACAGACATCTCTAAAGCTAAAAGAGAATAAATATCGTAGTACTTTAGAAAGGCTTAGGCTATATGAAGATTTCCAAGACACTGAAAGTTCCTAGAGACACAGCTCTCCACAGCTCTCCTTAGCTTAAAGTGTGTTTTACCAGAAAATCTTTGAGGTTGTGGAAGAAAAATATCATAAAATGTTTAATCAGAGCAACTGAGAAAAATTTGCAATGTTAAGCCAAAGACTTGCAAGATGACCTGATGAAAGGAGGAAAACTGGAACTTTTTGGACCCATGGATCAGCGGTATGTCTGCTGCAAAAAAGGCAAAGCTCATAAGCAGAAGAACACCATCTCCATCCTCAAACTTGGAGGTGGATCAGTCCTGTTATGGGGTTTCTTTACTGTAGAAGGAAGTGGAAATCATTACTGTATGAAGGACATCATGGATTCTTTGAGGTATCAGGCCATTTTGACAAGAATTGTGATGGATTTGGTGCAAAGACTGAAGCTGATGATCAATGGACTTTCCTGCAGGCTAGTCATACCAAAGTACACATTCAGTTCTACTTCTGCTTGGTTCAGGGATCAGTCATATAATGTTCTTAAGTGGCCTGTTCAGTCTCCAGCCTTAATTCTCATTTAAAATATCTGGTGGAATTTGAAGAAAACAGTGGTGAATGTGAAAACTAAAGATTATCAGTGATCTGCAATAGGGCTGGGATAAACGATTATTTTTTAAACGATTAATCTAGCGATAATTTTTTCGATGCATCGATTAATCTAACGATTAATTTTTCCAGACCGATTCGATTTCGATTATCTCCCCATTAATTGACTACTAACAATTTATACATGTTGATTTACATATCTGAATGAAAAAAAAAAAACATGAATTCCTTAACATTGCAATATATGTTTATTGCTCTTAAAATTACAAAATAAAAGACTGGCTTAGAATGCATTACTTTGCACTTGTATAGAGATAGCATTCAATAAAACCTTGAAGCCTTGAAAATGCATAGCTTACTGAAACAAGCTTACTTAACACATAGGGCCTAGCTTACTAAAAAAAAAGTTATTCTTTCAGATGAAAATTTCAATTCAATTCAATTCAAGTTTATTTGTATAGCGCTTTTTACAAAATAAATCGTTACAAAGCAACTTTACAGAAAATTATGTTTCTACAATATTTAATAGTAGCTAGTAGTTTGTGCACATTTGACAGGATTTTAGAAAAAATAAAAATAATAATAATAATACAAGACGTAGTCAGCTAGACGATGAACTATCAATATTATTAATTAAGTTATTATATGATTCAGTCACACATTTAGCAATAATTGTTAGTTCTGTTTGTTGATTCAAGGTTAGCATCATCTGAGGTCCTCTGAGGGTCAGCATCATCTCTTCTCAGGTGTTCTGGATCCAGACTGGAGCTTGTTTAAATCCTAGTTTCCACGGGATGTAAATCCCGTGGCGAAACATAGAAACAAAATACAGACATCATTAGCATAGCTGCTGATCCAACAAAGTAAAATTAGTTTAACCCAAGCTAATGAATAAAAATGCAACTTTGAACAGATGCAACTACACTCACAATTAAAAAGATACATTATTCGAATGCTTGGCGAAAGAGATGTGTTTTTAATCTAGATTTAAACAGAGAGAGTGTGTCTGAACCCCGAACATTATCAGGAAGGCTATTCCAGAGTTTGGGAGCCAAATGTGAGAAAGCTCTACCTCCTTTAGTGGACTTTGCTATCCTAGGAACGACCAAAAGTCCAGCGTTTTGTGACCTTAGGGTGCGTGATGGGTTGTAACGTGGTAGAAGGCTAGTTAGGTACGCTGGAGCTAAACCATTTAGGGCCTTATAGGTAAGTAATGATAATTTGTAACTGATACGGAACTTAATAGGTAGCCAGTGTAGAGACTGTAAAATTGGGGTAATATGATCATATTTTCTTGACCTCATAAGGACTCTAGCTGCTGCATTTTGGACTACCTGTAGCTATTTTATTGAAGTAGGACAACCACCTAGAAGTGCATTACAATAGTCCAGTCTAGAGGTCATGAATGCATGAACTAGCTTTTCTGCATCAGAAACAGATAACATGTTTCGTAGCTTGGCAATGTTTCTAAGATGGAAAAATGCAGTTTTTGTAACATTGGAAATATGATTTTCAAAAGGCAAATTGCTGTCTAATATAACACCCAGATTTCTGACTGTAGAGGAAGCAACAGTACATCCGTCTAGTTGCAGATTGTAATCTACAAGATTCTGTGTAGTGTTTTTTGGTCCAATAATTAGTATCTCTGTCTTATCCGAATTTAATTGGAGAAAATTGTGTGTCATCCAATCTTTTAAATTTTTAACACACTCTGTTAGCTTAGATAATTGGGAAGTTTCATCTGGTCTCGTTGAGATATATAGCGGAGTATCATCAGCATAACAGTGGAAGCTAATTCCGTATTTTCTAATAATATTACCAAGGGGCAACATATATATTGAAAATAGAAGGGGACCTAGGACGGATCCTTGTGGCACTCCATATTTTACTGATGATAAATGAGATGACTCCCCATTTAAGTAAAAAAAATGGTAGCGATCGGACAGGTAGGATCTAAACCATCTTAGAGCCTGCCCTTGAATACCTGTATAGTTTTGTAATCGATCTATGAGTATGTCATGATCTATGGTGTCGAACGCAGCACTAAGATCAAGTAAGACTAGAAATGAGATGCAGCCTTGGTCTGACGCAAGGAGCAGGTCATTTGTAATTTTAACAAGTGCAGTTTCTGTGCTATGGTGGGGCCTAAAACCTGACTGAAATTCTTCATACATATCATTTTTATGCAGGAAGGTGCTCAATTGAGCAGACACAACTTTCTCTAAATAACAACAACTTTGATGTCTAGCATTCAATAAAAAAGGTCACCCAAAATACTTGTTTAGAGCAATTGAAAGAATACAGCAACCAATGTAAACTTGAGGGCTTTAAGCTAATACAGAGAGTGCTTTTGCAAAAAAAAAAAAAAAAATAACAGTGGGAGCCAGCAGCCTGTCATGGAGAAAAAAAAAATCTCTGAATGCTCCACGTGAAACTTTGGCGTTCCGCCCTTTTTCTATTGCGTCTAATGATTTTGGTTAATATGCACGAGAGAGAGAGAGAGAGAGAGAGAGAGAGAGAGAGAGAGTGCCAGACAGCGCTCGTGTAATTTGAAGACTGTGAGTGCGTGAGCGCACGTGAAATTTTGGTGTTTCGCCCTTTTTCTTTCGTGTTTAATGATTTTGATTAATATGCACAAGGGAGAGAGAGAGCAAGGATCGCTTGTGTTGTTTGAAGACTGTGAGTGTGCGCGCACAGCCGGGGTTCTCTCTCATACGCACCCTGTCAGGCGCAGCAGTCATTCTATTCTACATCACTCACCGATCAAATAAGGCTTTGACAGCCGCCAAAAAAAAGATCAATGCAGAAAACCCCATGGATTGGTTATATAACATTGAACAGAATGTTGATCCAGCCATCGCGTATATTCAGCGCACATGAGGTAAACGTTTTGCAAACGTTTTTTAGAGAAATAAAAACAGGTCAACGAATCGATGCGCATATTTTGCGTCGACGTATTTTTTGCGTCAACGTCATCGATGACCTCAATGCGTGTTCCCAGCCCTAATCTGGAAGCTTTTTCAGCCAAGGAATTGGCCAAAACTGTAGTAGAGAGGTGACAGAAGCTTCTAAAAACTTACAGACAGCGTTTATTGGTGATTTTAAAGAATAAAAGATTCTGCACAAAGGGGGTTTAATATTTTTGAACATGAATGTTTAGAGCCAATTCAAATTTTATCATGATTCATCAATGTTCCATTCTCAGAATCACTCAAAAGTGTATTAACAAACTTTCTCTTATACTTTACTGATGCCTTTGTTAAATTGATTTCATAAAATGTTATCCTCCACAGCAAACTGTCAGCAAAAAAGTCAAGAGGGTTGAATAATTGTGATTGTACTGGTTTGCACATAACATGTAAACATGTTATTAGTTAGACTTTTTCCAAAGACTTTTTCCAAACTATAATTCCTGACTAAATGTATAATCAAGTGAAATATTATGAAGTTTAATAACAATATACATTACTATACCATTCAAAAGCTTGATGTAAATAATATAACAAATAAATGTAACTGTAACAAATGTAATAATGCTGTTCTTTCAATTTATCTCCCTTCAAAAAACCTGAAAAAATATCCTCAGCTCTTTTCAACATTAATAATAATAATAATAATAATAATAATAATTAAAGCTGCAAGCAGCGATGAACGGGCCCTCGCACCCGGGCTCACCGCCATCGTGTGGCTTTAGTAAAAAGGTGAACGTTGAGAAATATGCATTTAAACTCATAAATATAAGTGCAATATATCAAAGTTTATTCCATATGTGTGCCAATCTTCCTGTTGCCAGCAGGTGGCGCTATCGTTATAATGGAATATTGGCCTTCAGATGTGTTCAAGCCAGGACCCTTATCACACATGTGAAGTTTGGGCAAGATCGGACATTTTATGCCTGAGTTATAACATCTTTTATTCCCATGACGAGACATCGAACTTCGTCACGGCACCATGGAAACGCCTTTTAACAAAAACTCAAGATCTTCACAACTAAACATCACACAGGTCTTTAGATTAGACTGACCACAAAAAAGACATTGATGTCATAAAATTTCTAGGAGTAGTCTGTCACAGTGTAAAATATGTCACTTCCTGTTGCCAATAGGTGGCGCTATGACTATAACTGAATATGGGCATGTAGATCTGTTCAGGTCAAGAGTCTCATCCAACATGTGAAGTTTGGGGCAGATTGGACATTGTATGTCTGAGTTACAGCAACTTCCTTTTTCATGGCGAAACATCGAAATTTGTCAGGCCGCCATGGACACGCCCTTTAACGAAATATAAAGATCTTCACAATTTAACATCGCAAAGGGCTTAAGATTACACTGACCAGGTTTGGTGTTGATCTGAATAAATCTCTAGGAGGAGTTCGTTAAAGTACAACCCCTGAAAATGGCAAAAACAACACCAATTTTGAAGGGAAAATTCAAAATAACCGACTTCCTGTTGGGATCCGGATTTCGTACCAAGAGACTTTTTTGTAGGTATTGGAGTGTTACATGTGTGTACCAATATTTGTACATGTACGTGAAACATAGCTCGAGGCGCACTCCGTTGAAAGTGTATAGGTGGCGCTATAGAGCCATTCTGCCACACCCGGTGGAATATTGGCCTGCAGATCTGTTCAGGCCAGGACTCTTATCACACATGTGAAATTTGGGGAAGATCGGACATTTTATGCCTGAGTTATAACATCTTTTATTCCCATGGCGAGACATCGAACTTCGTCGCGGCGCCATGAACAAGCCTTTTAACGAAATCTCAAGATCTTCACAACTGAACATTGCACAGGCCTTTAGATTAGACTGACCACAAAAAAGACATTGATGTCATAAAATTTCTAGGAGTAGTTCGTTGCAGCGTAAAATATGTCACTTCCTGTTGCCAATAGGTGGCGCTATGACTATAACTGAATATGGGCATGTCAATCTGTTCAGGTTCGGAGTCTCATCAAACATGTGAAGTTTGGGGCAGATTGGACATTGTATGTGTGAGTTATAGCAACTTCATTTTTCATGGCGAATCATCGAAATTCGCCAGGCCGCCACGGACACGCCCTTCAACGAAAACTCAAGATCTTCGCAATTTAACATCGCAAAGGCCTTTAGATTAGGCATACCAAATTTGGTGTTGATTTGAAGAACTCTCTAGGAGGAGTTCGTTAAAATACAACACATGGAAATGACCAAAATTACACAAAATATGCTCATAATATTAAAAATAACCGACTTCCTGTTGGGTTTAGAATTTCGCTCCAAGAGTCTTTTTTGTAGGTATTGGTGTGTTACATATGTGTGCCAATTTTCGTGCATGTACGTGAAACATAGCTGGAAGGCTGTTGATTTTCTTGGTATAGGTGGCGCTGTCGAGCCATTTTGCCACACCCTCTTCTGAATCCTATATCAGACGAAAATTTTCACCAGGTTTGACGCGTGTGCAAAGTTTCATGACTTTTTGAGCATGTTAAAGCCCTCAAAAATGCGATTCATTCGGGAGAAGAAGAAGAAGAATAATAATAATAATTAAAGCTGCAAGCAGCGATGAACGGGCCCTCGCACCCGGGCTCACCGGCAGCGAGTGGCTTTAGTTAATAGGTGAACGGTGAAAAATATGCGTTTTAAACTCATAAATATAAGTAGAATATATCAATGTTAATTCCATATATGTGCCAATCTTCCTGTTGCCAGCAGGTGGCGCTATCATTATAATGGAATATTGGCCTTCAGATGTGTTCAGGGCAGGACTTTTATCGAACATGTGAGGTTTGGGGAGTATTGGACATTTTATGCCTGAGTTACAACAACATCCTATTTCATGGCGAAACATCGAAATTTGTCAGGCCGCCATGGACACGCCCTTTAACGAAACCTCAAGATCTTCGCAATTTAAGATCGCAAAAGGCTTTAGATTACACTGACCAAGTTTGGTGTTGATCTGAATAAATATCTAGGAGGAGTTCGTTAAAGTGCAACCCCTGAAAATGGCCAAAACAACACTAATTTTGCAGAGAAAATTCGAAATAACCGACTTCCTTTTGGGATTCGGATTCCGTACCAAGAGACTTTTTCGTAGATATTGGTGTGTTACATATGTGTACCGATTTTTGTACATGTACGTGAAACATAGCTCGAGGCGCACTCCGTTTAAAGTGTATACGCACTCCGTTGAAAGTGTATAGGTGGCGCTATCGAGCCATTTTGCCACACTCTATGGAATATTGGCCTTCAGATCTGTTCAGGCCAGGACCCTTATCACACAAGTGAAGTTTGGTCAAGATCGGACATTTTATGCCTGAGTTATAACATCTTGTATTCCCATGGCGAGACATCGAACTTCATCACGGCGCCATGGACACACCTTTTAACAAAAACTCAAGATCTTCACAACTAAACATCACACAGGTTTTTAGATTAGACTGACCACAAAAAAGACATTGATGTCATAAAATTTCTAGGAGTAGTTTGTCGCAGTGTAAAATATGTAACTTCCTGTTGCCAATAGGTGGCGCTATGACTATAACTGAATATTGGCATTTAGATCTGTTCAGGTCAAGATTCTTATCCAACATGTGAAGTTTGGGGCAGATTGGACATTGTATGTCTGAGTTACAGCAACTTCCTTTTTCATGGCGAAACATCGGAATTTGTCAGGCCGCCATGGACCCGCCCTTTAACGAAACCTCAAGTCCTTCGCAATTTATTATCGCAAAGGGCTTTAGATTACACTGACCAAGTTTGGTGTTGATCTGAATAAATCTCTAGGAGGAGTTCGTTAAAGTACAACCCCTGAAAATGGCAAAAACAACACCAATTTTGAAGGGAAAATTCAAAATAACCGACTTCCTGTTGGGATCCGGATTTCGTACCAAGATACTTTTTTGTAGGTATTGGAGTGTTACATGTGTGTACCAATTTTTGTACATGTACGTGAAACATAGCTCGAGGCGCACTCCGTTGAAAGTGTATAGGTGGCGCTATAGTGCCATTCTGCCACACCCAGTGGAATATTGGCCTGCAGATCTGTTCAGGCCAGGACTCTTATCACACATGTGATGTTTGGGGAAGATCGGACATTTTAGGCCTGAGTTATAACATCTTTTATTCCCATGGCGAGACATCGAACTTCGTCGCGGCGCCATGAACAAGCCTTTTCACGAAAACTCAAGATCTTCACAACTGAACATCGCACAGGCCTTTAGATTAGACTGACCACAAAAAAGACATTGATGTAATAAAATTTCTAGAAGTAGTTCGTCGCAGTGTAAAATATGTAACTTCCTGTTGCCAATAGGTGGCGCTATGACTATAGCTGAATATGGGCATGTCAATCTGTTCAGGTTCGGAGTCTCATCAAACATGTGAAGTTTGGGGCAGATTGGACATTGTATGTGTGAGTTATAGCAACTTCATTTTTCATGGCGAATCATCGAAATTCGCCAGGCCGCCATGGACACGCCCTTCAACGAAAACTCAAGATCTTCGCAATTTAACATCGCAAAGGCCTTTAGATTAGGCATACCAAATTTGGTGTTGATTTGAAGAACTCTCTAGGAGGAGTTCGTTAAAGTACAACACATGGAAATGACCAAAATTACACAAAATATGCTCATAATATTAAAAATAACCGACTTCCTGTTGGGTTTAGAATTTCGCTCCAAGAGTCTTTTTTGTAGGTATTGGTGTGTTACATATGTGTGCCAATTTTCGTGCATGTACGTGAAACATAGCTGGAAGGCTGTTGATTTTCTTGGTATAGGTGGCGCTGTCGAGCCATTTTGCCACACCCTCTTCAGAATCCTATATCAGACGAAAATTTTCACCAGGTTTGACGCGTGTGCAAAGTTTCATGACTTTTTGAGCATGTTAAAGCCCTCAAAAATGCGATTCATTCGGGAGAAGAAGAAGAAGAAGAAGAAGAAGAATAATAATAATTAAAGCTGCAAGCAGCGATGAACGGGCCCTCGCACCCGGGCTCACCGCCATCGTGTGGCTTTAGTAAAAAGGTGAACGTTGAGAAATATGCATTTAATGTCCTAAATATAAGTGGAATATATCAAAGTATATCCCATATATGTGCCAATCTTACCGTTGCCAGCAGGTGGCGCTATCATTATAATGGAATATTGGCCTTCAGATGTGTTCAGGCAAGGACTCTTATCAAACAAGTGAAGTTTGGGGAAGATTGAACATTTTATGCTTGAGTTACAACAACTTCTCTTGCTGTGGCAAGACATCAAATTTTGTCATGGCGCCATGGAAACGCCCTTTAACAAAAACTCAAGATCTTCAAAAGTTAACATTCCACAGGCCTTTAGATTAGACTGACCACAAAATATATGTTAATCTCAAAAAAATTATAGGAGTAGTTTGTCGCAGTGTAAAATATGTAACTTCCTGTTGCCAATAGGTGGCGCTATGACTATAACTGAATATTGGCATGTAGATCTGTTCAGGTCAAGAGTCTTATCCAACATGTGAAGTTTGGGGCAGATTGGACATTGTATGTCTGAGTTACAGCAACTTCCTTTTTCATGGCGAAACATCGAAATTTGTCAGGCCGCCATGGACCCGCCCTTTAACGAAACCTCAAGTCCTTCGCAATTTATTATCGCAATGGGCTTTAGATTACACTGACCAAGTTTGGTGTTGATCTGAATAAATCTCTAGGAGGAGTTCGTTAAAGTACAACCCCTGAAAATGGCAAAAACAACACCAATTTTGAAGGGAAAATTCAAAATAACCGACTTCCTGTTGGGATCCGGATTTCGAACCAAGAGACTTTTTTGTAGGTATTGGTGTGTTACATGTGTGTACCAATTTTTGTACATGTACGTGAAACATAGCTCGAGGCCCACTCCGTTGAAAGTGTATAGGTGGCGCTATAGAGCCATTCTGCCACACCCGGTGGAATATTGGCCTGCAGATCTGTTCAGGTCAGGACTCTTATCACACATGTGAAGTTTGGGGAAGATCGGACATTTTATGCCTGAGTTATAACATCTTTTATTCCCATGGCGAGACATCGAACTTCGTCGCGGCGCCATGAACAAGCCTTTTAACGAAAACTCAAAATCTTCACAACTGAACATTGCACAGGCCTTTAGATTAGACTGACCACAAAAAAGACACTGATGTCATAAAATTTCTAGGAGTAGTTCGTCGCAGCGTAAAATATGTCACTTCCAGTTGCCAATAGGTGGCGCTATGACTATAACTGAATATGGGCATGTCAATCTGTTCAGGTTTGGAATCTCATCAAACATGTGAAGTTTGGGGCAGATTGGACATTGTATGTGTGATTTATGGCAACTTCATTTTTCATGGCGAATCATCGAAATTCGCCAGGCCGCCACGGACACGCCCTTCAACGAAAACTCAAGATCTTCGCAATTTAACATCGCAAAGGCCTTTAGATTAGGCATACCAAATTTGGTGTTGATTTGAAGAAATCTCTAGGAGGAGTTCGTTAAAATACAACACATGGAAATGACCAAAATTACACAAAATATGCTCATAATATTAAAAATAACCGACTTCCTGTTGGGTTTAGAATTTCGCTCCAAGAGTCTTTTTTGTAGGTATTGGTGTGTTACATATGTGTGCCAATTTTCGTGCATGTACGTGAAACATAGCTGGAAGGCTGTTGATTTTCTTGGTATAGGTGGCGCTGTCGAGCCATTTTGCCACACCCTCTTCTGAATCCTATATCAGACGAAAATTTTCACCAGGTTTGACGCGTGTGCAAAGTTTCATGACTTTTTGAGCATGTTAAAGCCCTCAAAAATGCGATTCATTCGGGAGAAGAAGAAGAATAATAATAATAATTAAAGCTGCAAGCAGCGATGAACGGGCCCTCGCACCCGGGCTCACCGCCATCGTGTGGCTTTAGTAAAAAGGTGAACGTTGAGAAATATGCATTTAAACTCATAAATATAAGTGCAATATATCAAAGTTTATTCCATATGTGTGCCAATCTTCCTGTTGCCAGCAGGTGGCGGTATCGTTATAATGGAATATTGGCCTTCAGATGTGTTCAAGCCAGGACCCTTATCACACATGTGAAGTTTGGGCAAGATCGGACATTTTATGCCTGAGTTATAACATCTTTTATTCCCATGGCGAGACATCGAACTTTGTCATGGCGACATGGACATGCCTTTTAACAAAAATTCAAGATCTTCACAACTAAACATCACACAGGTCTTTAGATTAGACTGACCACAAAAAAGACATTGATGTCATAAAATTTCTAGGAGTAGTTTGTCACAGTGTAAAATATGTCACTTCCAGTTGCCAATAGGTGGCGCTATGACTATAACTGAATATTGGCATGTAGATCTGTTCAGGTCAAGAGTCTTAACAAAAATGTGAAGTTTGGGGCGGATTGGACATTGTATGTGTGAGTTATAGCACCATCATTTTTCACGGCGAATCATCGAAATTTGTCAGGCCGCCATGGACACGCCCTTTAACGAAACCTCAATTCCTTCGCAATTTAACATCGCAAAGGGCTTTAGATTACACTGACCAAGTTTGGTGTTGATCTGAATAAATCTCTAGGAGGAGTTCGTTAAAATACAATCCCTGAAAGTGACAAAAACAACACCAATTTTGCAGGGAAAATTAAAAATAACCAACTTCCTGTTGGGATTCGGATTTCGTACCAATAGACTTTTTTGTAGCTATTGGTGTGTTGCATATGTTTACCGATTTTCGTACATGTATATGACATGTAGCTTGAGGCGCACTCCATTGAAAATGTATAGGTGGCGCTATCGAGCCATTTTGCCACACCCAATGGAATATTAGCCTCCAGATGTGTTCAGGTCAGTACTCTTATCAAACATTTGAAGTTGGGGCAAGATCTGATATTTTATGACTGAGTTACAACAACTTCTACTCCCATGGCGAGACATCGAACTTTGACATGGCGCCATGGTCACGCCCTTTAACGAAAACTCAAGATCTTCTCAATTTAACATCGTACAGGCCTTTAGATTAGACTGACGACAAAAAAGATATTGATGTCAAAAATTTCTAGGAGTAGTTTGTCGCAGCGTAAAATATGTCACTTCCTGTTGCCAATAGGTGGCGCTATGACTATAACCGAATATGGTCGTGTCAAACTGTTCAGGACAGGAGTCTCATCAAACATGTGAAGTTTGGGGCAGATTGGTCATTGAATGTCTGAGTTATAGCAACTTCCTGTTTCATGGCGAATCATCGAAATTCGCCAGGCCGCCACACACAGGCCCTTCAACGAAAACTCAAAAGCTTCGCAATTTAACATCGCAAAGGCCTTTAGATTAGGCATACCAAATTTGGTGTTGATCTGAATTAATCTCTAGGAGGAGTTCGTTAAAATACAACGCATGGAAATGACAAAAATGACACAAAATTTGCTCATAATATTAGAAATAACCGACTTCCTGTTGGGTTTTGGATTTTGCTCCAAGAGACTTTTTTGTAGGTATTGGTGAGTTACATGTGTATACCGATTTTCATACATGTACATGAAACGTAGCTCGAGGCGCACACCGTTGAACGTGTATAGGTGGCGCTGTTGAGCCATTTTGCCACACCCACTTCTGAAACCCATATCAGATGTAAATTTTCGCCAGTTCTGAGGTGTGTGCAAAGTTTCATGACTTTTCGAGCATGTTTAGGCCCTCAAAAATGCGATTCATCTTAGAGAAGAAGAATAATAATAATAATAAATATAGCTGCAAGCAGCGATGGCGGGCTCAAGCCAACAATGCCATCGCCACCCCGGTGGCATCAGGTAAACTGTGCCCAGCGGGCACATGCATTCACAATATCCCTCTGGCAGTGAGGTTTTAAAGGATATGGCGGTTAAATGGTTAATCCGAATCATCTAGACTTTAAAATCACATTCACAGAACAATATATATATATATATATTTAGTAACACTTTACAATAAGATTTCATTTATAAACATTATGTTAACATGAACAATATTTATATAGCATTCATTCATGTCAGTTAATATTCCAAACTTAAACATTAAAACATTGTTTTATTGTGATTTTTTTTCCAAGCACATTTTACCAATTCCAAGCCATATCAATCTTAATAACTACCATTATTTTTTATTTAATCATTTATGAGTGCTATACAATATTCCAGGAAAGCTGGAAGAGAAAAACTCCTTATATTCATGTGCAGAATTATTAGGCATGTTTTCTTTTACAGATGAAATGCGCTAAAAAAGAGTTTTAACTCAAACTGTTTTAACTCAAAGTCGAAAATTATGAAATACCCATGAGAAATATCAAACACAAATGCAATACAGAAATAGATAAGTTAAGACGTGACCATTGTACAAAAATGCTGACTGGGTCATGAGGTCAGAAAAGAAGAAGAAAAAAAAAATACAGGTCAAGAAGAACTGACAAAAATAATTGCAAAATAATTAGGAATTAATGTGAAGATTAATTTTTAGTCAATTCTGCAAGACAGACTTTCAGGAAAGGAGGTGGAATAAAAATGAGCTCCTAAATCTTAATCCCGGATTCTGGAAGATATATTCCTCAAACCATCGGACAAGAGGAGGTGGTGCTGGTCCTTCACGAGTCACTCCAATCTGTTCATAAAGCCTATATATAAAGTCTTAATATATAGTATTTCACAATACTTCATGGTATTCTAATTAAATCATTTTTTGGAATCTTTGATTTCTCAGAACCTGACACATTGTAATTCTGAGACTCCAGGAAAGTGGCAGTTCTGTAAAATGTTGGCACTGGAGACTAAATGCTCCCTGATAGTTTCACACCTAATTCACTTAACACACACACAAACACACATTACCCACAGTGACAGAGGGACAGAGTGACATCAGATGTATGATAGTTTTTTAATTTTCTATCATCCATATAGTGTTGTATAGTCATGAAACCATGCATATTTCCTCAGAATGACTTGTCTTCTATGTGTACATTTTTTTGAAGCGTTTAGAAGCTGCACTTTAAAAAAATAAAATACATTTACTGGTTACTTTTTTACTGTTATTTCAAAAAATCACCATGACAAAACCATTCAAGCCATTCAAAATTCATCCCCACCTGTACTGTTAGATACATTCTTTAAACAGTGGTAAAAGAGGATGTGGTGCTGAACCTTCAAGAGTCACTCAAAACGTATCTGTCCATAAAGCCTATAAAGAATTATTCTTAATATACAGTTCACAATACTTCAGCTTGTTATTCTAATTAAGTGAGGGTCATTTTATCAGTAAAATACATAAAATTCATATTATTTTTCTTTGAAAGATTTCTATAAATGATTTAAATCATACTTGTTTCTACAATAATTATTTAAAAGTGATCCTATAGCTCCAGCTGGTGGCCATTATTGGTACTAAGAATTGCAAGTTTGATTTATATGTTATGATAGTTTTAATTTTATGCTGGCTCTTGAAAATGATAAAGCTATGAAACTTACTGTGCTTCCTTCAAATGATGACTTCTACGTATATAAAAAATTATGAAGAGTTGGAATTAAAAATTTTAAAGATATAGTAAAATAACTATTGTATTTTTTATGTTACTTTAATAAATCGCTATGGCCACACCATTTAAGGTATCCTAAACCCATTCGCAATTTAATATCTTCAGTATATTGGCTTCATGTTAAAAAAGTTTGGTGTGAACTACTTGTGTCTTCTTGGAGGAGAATGGATTCATTTACAGGCTGAGTTTATCATAAATCCACAATAACATTTCTGAGTTCTGTATCAATCTGTTGTTGTTTGTTTATTTTCATTTTTTTTATTTTTCATAGGAAGATAACTGACCCTTTACTCTCCTTTTTAATAAATGTGCTTATAAACCAAGAACAAGCTATTTATAGCTGTATTTATAAACTACTACTGACTATTAATATTGGGACAAGGCTTTATGAAGCATGAACTGACTATTTGCAAATGAGTGAAGTTATTATAAAGTGTTATCAATGCATTTGCTAATGTTAACAAATTAAATATTATTTTACAGTGTTATCAAATCCCTTAAATGATTTGTAAGTGTTTTGTAATGATTTTATTTGCCTACAAGCATTTGTGAAAGTTCTGCTTGCATTACAGCTTAGTCTTGATCTGTGGGCTGAACAGATTTACTGTTACATCCATTAGATTATGTAAATTCAAATAAATATCATGTCACAGGATGTCAGAGGTCAGTATCAAATTAGTTTGAAATTATTATTTGCAGCACAAATAAGGTTTTTTAGGATTTTTAAAAATCCCTAAAACTGTCAGAAAAGGATAAGGCCCAAGATTTCTTTGTGAGTGGCTAAATTTGTTTGTTTTTATAACTATAATGCATAAACTATGAAACTATACAAAATGTATAAAAAAGTACAAGTTATTCTTTTCCAATGTTTTTTATTTAATTTATTTTATTTTTTTTATTTTTTTTTTGGATTTACATTTTACAAAATTAGCCTACGGCAATCATTCTAAACAGCTTGAATAAAACCAGTTAATATTTATTATAGACCACTGTAACTGTGTATAATCTAACAAACAAGTTTATTATGAAAATAAAAGCGTGTACACCAGATAAATTGAACGATAAAGAAATTGCTAACAATAGTATAATAAGGCATGTTTTAGGTTTTTAGGCGTTTAGATGCAGAAACGGAAAAATCAAATGTAAAATGAAATGTAATTGATTTAATTAAATATAGATTAAGTCTTGTTAGAGCAAAATAATAAATAAATACGTACACACATTAAAAAAGCAGCCAATGAATGAGTTTCATTTTTTATATAGATTAAAACTGAAGACAGAAGCAGCTGGTATATGCGGTCACTTAATATTAAAATCCAGTATATCCACTTCAGATTTATTTCTCAACAGTTTATGTTCACGTGGCTGTTTTCGTTTATATTCGCCAAGCTATTATGTATTTTGAAATAATCTTGTCCGTGATGTGTTCGTTCTTACGACGAAAGGCAGAATCCTGCAGCTCGAGAGATACATGTTATTCTGCCAGTCGCGCTTTCAAACAGTCTTGCGCACATAAACGGGTCACAACCACCTGCATTTAGCTCGTGTTGTGTTATAATGGATGTATTGTGTGCATTTATGGCAATAATTTATTTTAAAAAGCTCTTAAACAAGAATAAATTCGTTAGTTTTGAACTTGTGACACTGTGCGCGCTGATCGGAGGCAGTGATTTCATATAGGCAGCCGCAAATATTTCATTTTCACACAAACAGTTCAAAAACATCTGAATGTAGCTCCTGGTGTGTTCTAATTGGTGAATTGTGTAATATCGCTTTAATATTTTAATTTTAAAAGCTATACAACAAGAATAAACTCGTTTTTTCTGAGCTCATCATTCCACACGCTCCTGCTCAGAGCGTGATTCATCTCTCGTGTTTCTCACGTATCACTGACCACACATCAATTATTAATGAGCCCTGACCTGGTAATAATCATATATGTTGGTTTAGCTTGTCAGTGTGAATTAAATCTAAGTATTTATTTGTATTTTAACCGATTTAAAAATGAAACTAAAAGAGAGTCTCCTCCCTTTCAGTCGAATTTCCCTTTCAGGAATTGCACCTGTAGGGGCGCATTTTCTCTCAGACAATGTAAGTCTAAGCACATAATACTCAAACAGAGGGACAGAGTGAGATGAGATGTCTGACAGTTTTTTAATTTTCTGTTATCCATACAGTGTTGTAAAGTCGTGAAACTATCCATATTTACTCAGAATGACTTTTTTTCTGTATGAAAAAAGGTTTTGAAGTGTTTGGAATTTAAAAATGCAGGACAATTAATAATTCCATTTTTACTGTCATTTAAAAAAATCTCCACGACAAAACCGTTCAAGCTATCCAAAATCCTTTGGCAATTTAAGTTGTTTAAAATGTTTTGGCATCATGTAGACAAAGTTTGGTGTGTATAGTGTTACTCTCCTCTGAGCAGTATGCATTAATTCACAGCTAAATGTAAAAAAAAAATCCACATTCAAATCAAAATAGCTGACTTCCTGTTGATCGTAGCTGATGACTGTGAATTTGAAAGTTGTCCGTCTTGATAAGAACAATTTTTGTACCGAGTTTGGTATCTGTACCTAAAACTAACCCCCCCACTTTTGACAAAAGGTGGCGCTATAGAGTGCCTCTTCCACGCCCTCTTATGAACTTTTGCCAGTGTCTAGTTATCATAAATACTGATATGTGTTCTGAATTTCATGAAATTCTAAGTATGTTATATGCCTTAAAATCACCTGAGAAGTATTCAAGTTTGACATGTTGCCACGGCAACAATATTTTTAGATATCAATATCCCCCTAGCAGATTAATATAGGCTGTGTTTTAACATTATTCTGATGAAGTTTGAAGCAAATCGAGTAAAAATAAGATGCTGAATACAAAGCATTTTGAAAATGACACACTTCCTGCTGCCAGTTGGTGGCGCTATAACTTTGACTCCTAATAGTCACATATATGCGATCGACATCATACAAAGAATAATCTGATGAAGTTTGATTAAAATCAGGAAATGTATGTGGATGGTATTAGACACTTCCTGTTTCTCATTTCTCGCCATAATTTCAACGCCTCGCCACGAGCAAACCGTTTGAGATATCAAAAATCCCCTGGCAATTTTTCATCCCCAGTGTCTTGAGATCATGTTGACCGAGTTTGGCGGCAATCGAGTAAAAAACCTATGACAAGTATTTCAAATTCCAGAGCATGCGCTTTTTACATAACTCTAAATAGCTGACTTCCTGTTGGGCGGAGCCTATGACATGCAATACGCAAGTTGTTCGGCACGATGAGATCTATATGTGTACTGAGTTTCATATTAATATGTGCAAGTATGTGTGAGCTATACATCAACATTTATGACTGTGTTCCAGGGGGCGCTGTAGAGCCCCTGTGCCACGCCCGTGTCCCAGCCTCTGCAGGCTCCTAAAGGCCACAGATTCCAAATTGTGCGCAAACTTTCAAGAGTTTTTGAGTATGTTAAGGACTCCAAAAGCCCCCACAACTTTGACGACAAATATGAATAATAAACCCCAAATAGCCAACTTCCTGTTGGGCGGAGCCTATGATATGCAATACGAAAGTTGTTTGTATTGATGAGTTCTATATGTGTATCGAGTTTCGTACGTCTACGTGCAAGTATGTATGATATATGGCCCTCCATATTCCAGGGGGCGCTGTAGAGCCCCTGTGCCACGCCCGTGTATCAGTCTCTGCCCGGCCCTAATGGCCGCAGGTTCCAATGTGTGTGCCAATTTTCAAGACTTTTTAAGCATGTTAAGGGCCCCAAAAGCCCCCGAAACCTTGAAGAAAAATAATAATAATAAATAATAATAATAAATATAGCTGCAAGCAGCGATGGCGGGCTCAAGCCACCAATGCCATCGCCACCCCGGTGGCATCAGGTAAACTGTGCCCAGCGGGCACATGCATTCACAATATCCCTCTGGCAGTGAGGTTTTAAAAGATATGGCGGTTAAAGGGTTAAACCGAATCATCTAGACTTTAAAATCACATTCACAGAACTATATATATATATATATATATATATATATATATATATATATATATATATATATATATATATATATATATATGTTAGGGCCGGGACTTTAACGCGTTAATTGAGATTAATTAATTACACAAAAAATAACGCGTTAACTAAGATTAGTTAATTACAGAAAAATAAATTCCCGCATTTTTAACAACTTATTTTTGCACCGCAGAATGTTTCTCACTGGATTTGTTTCGGCGGACCGATTATACTGAAGCACCAACTGGCGTTCGCTTCGCATATCACTACTGTCTATGATATCACTGCAGCACATCGAGCCTCAAGTATAACCTCAACGCAAAACATATAGCAGCTAGCGTGGACTTTACACTTTATGTTGAACTATATATTATTTTGTTGGTGCAACAGTTTATGTTGAACTCGTTATTGTTTTGGCCAAGGTTATTGAGAGTTGGACTTAGTATGTTATGGCCTCTGAAGCAACAGAGAGATGTTTTCTAATAGTCAGTGTTTCCAATGTTCTGAATGTAATTGACAGTATTGTGTTTTACTTAAAAAACTCTTTACAGAAGGTTCCAGCACCTATAAGCTTCCTGAATTTCTGAAATGTACTATTTCTAAATTGTTTCTAAATATGCTATTGCTACACTTCATGGCAAAAATTGCTCTGGTCTGCTACACTTGGTTGAACAAAAATAAACAATATTTTGTTGCTTAAGCTTATGTATTCAGTCATTATTCAATGGTATATTATAAATCCATGTGAAAAATAATTACTTCTCACTGTTCTCAGGTCAAATGTTTATATGCGATTAAAATGCGATTAATTTCGATTAATTAATTACAAAGCCTCTAATTAATTAGATTAATTTTTTTAATCGAGTCCCGGCCCTAACATATATATATATATATATATATATATATATATATATATATATATATATATATATATATATATATATATATATATAGTAACACTTTACAATAAGATTTCATTTATAAACATTATGTTAACATGAACAATATTTATATAGCATTCATTCATGTCAGTTAATATTCCAAACTTAAACATTAAAACATTGTTTTATTGTGATTTTTTTCCAAGCACATTTTACCAATTCCAAACCATATCAATCTTAATAACTACCATTATTTTTTATTTAATCATTTATGAGTGCTATACAATAGTCCAGGAAAGCTGGAAGAGAAAAACTCCTTATATTAATGTGCAGAATCATTAGGCATGTTTTCTTTTACAGATGAAATGCGCTAAAAAAGAGTTTTAACTCAAACTGTTTTAACTCAAAGTCGAAAATTATGAAATACCCATGAGAAATATCAAACACAAATGCAATACAGAAATGGATAAGTTAAGACTTGACCATTGTACAAAAAATACTGACTGGGTCATGAGGTCAGAAAAGAAGAAGAAAAAAAAAACAGGTCAAGAAGAACTGACAAAAATAATTGCAAAATAATTAGGAATTAATGTGAAGATTAATTTTTAGTCAATTCTGCAAGACAAACTTTCAGGAAAGGAGGTGGAATAAAACTGAGCTCCTAAATCTTAATCCCGGATTCTGGAAGATATATTCCTCAAACCATCGGACAAGAGTAGGTGGTGCTGGTCCTTCACGAGTCACTCTAATCTGTTCATAAAGCATATATATAAAGTCTTAATATATAGTATTTCACAATACTTCATGGTATTCTAATTAAATAATTTTTTGGAATCTTAGATCTCTCAGTGCCTGACACATTGTAATTCTGAGACTCCAGGAAAGTGGCAGTTCTGTAAAATGTTGGCGCTGGAGACTAAATGCTCCCTGATAGTTTCACACCTAATTCACTTAACACACACACACACACACACACACACATACACACACACACACACACACACACACACACACACACATTACCCACAGTGACAGAGGGACAGAGTGACATCAGATGTATGATAGTTTTTTAATTTTCTATCATCCATATAGTGTTGTATAGTCATGAAACTATGCATATTTCCTCAGAATGACTGGTCTTCTATGTGTACATTTTTTTGAAGTGTTTAGAAGCTGCACTTAAAAAAATAAAAGACATTTACTGGTTACTTTTTTACTGTTATTTCAAAAAATCACCACGACAAAACCATTCAAGCCATTCAAAATTCATCCGCACCTGTACTGTAAGATACATTCTTTAAACTGGTAAAAGAGGATGTGGTGCTGATCCTTCAAGAGTCACTCAAAACTTATCTGTCCATAAAGCCTATAAAGAATTATTCTTAATATACAGTTCACAATACTTCAGCATGTTGTTCTAATTAAGTGAGGGTCATTTTATCAGTAAAATACATAAAATTCATATTATTTTTCTTTGAAAGATTTCTATAAATGATTTAAATCATACTTGTTTCTACAATAATTATTTAAAAGTGATCCTATAGCTCCCTCTGGTGGCCATTATAGGTACTAAGAATTGCCAGCTTGATTTATATGTTATGATAGTTTTAATTTTATGCTGGCTCTTGAAAATGATAAAGCTATGAAACTTACTGTGCTTCCTTCAAATGATGACTTCTAGGTTTATAAAAAATTATGAAGAGTTGGAATTAAAAATTTTAAAGATATAGTAAAATAACTATGGTATTTTTTTATGTTACTTTAATAAATCTCTATGGCCACACCATTTAAGGTATCCTAAACCCATTCGCAATTTAACATCTTCAGTATATTGGCTTCATGTTAAAAAAGTTTGGTGTGAACTACTTGTGTCTTCTTGGAGGAGAATGAATTCATTTACAGGCTGAGTTTATCATAAATCCACAATAACATTTCTGAGTTCTGTATCAATCAGTGTTGTTGTTTGTTTATTTTTATTTTTTTATTTTTCATAGGAAGATAACTGACCCTTTACTCTCCTTTTTAATAAATGAGCTATTTATAGCTTTATTTATAAACTGCTTACTACTGACTATTAATATTGGGACAAGGCTTTATGAAGCATGAACTGACTATTTACTAATGAGTGCAGTTATTATAAAGTGTTATCAATGCATTTGCTAATGTTAACAAATTAAACATTATTTTACAGTGTTATCAAATCCCTTAAATGATTTGTAAGTGTTTTGTAATGATTTTATTGACCTAAAAGCATTTGTGAAAGTTCTGCTTGCATTACAGCTTAGTCTTGATCTGTGAGCTGAACAGATTTACTGTTACATCCATGAGATTATGTAAATTCAAATAAATATCATGTCACAGGATGTCAGAGGTCAGTATCAAATTAGTTTGAAATTATTATTTGCAGCACAAATAAGGTTTTTTAGGATTTTTAAAAATCCCTAAAACTGTCAGAAAAGGATAAGGCCTAAGATTTCTATGTGAGTGGCTAAATTTGTTTGTTTTTATAACTATAATGCATAAACTATGAAACTATACAAAATGTATAAAAAAGTACAAGTTATTCTTTTCCAATGTTTTTTATTTATTTACATTTTTTTTTGGGGGGGGGGGTTTACATTTTTAAAAATTAGCCTATGGCAATCATTCTAAACAGCTTGAATAAAACCTGTCAATATTTATTATAGACCACTATAACTGTGTATAATCTAACAAACGAGTTTATTATGAAAATAAAGTGTGTACACCAGATAAATTGGACGATAAAGAAATTGCTAACAATAGTATAATAGAGCATGTTTTAGGTTTTTAGGCGTTTAGATGCAGAAATGGACAAATCAAATGTAAAATCAAATGTAATTGATTTAATTAAATATAGATTAAGTCTTGTTAGAGCAAAATAATAAATAAATACGTACACACATTAAAAAAGCAGCCAAGATGAATGAGTTTAATTTTTTATATAGATTAAAATTGAAGACAGAAGCAGCTGGTATATGCGGTCACTTAATATTAAAATCCAGTAGATCCACTTCAGATTTATTTCTCAACAGTTTATGTTCACGTGGCTGTTTTCGTTTATATTAGCCAAGCTATTATGTATTTTGAAATAATCTTGTCCGTGATGTGTTCGTTCGTACGACGAAAGCCAGAATCCTGCAGCTCGAGAGATATATGTTATTCTGCCAGTCGCGCTTTCAAATAGTCTTGCGCACTTAAACGGGTCACAAACACCTGCATTTAGCTCGTGTAGTGTTATAATGGATGTATTGTGTGCATTTATGGCAATAATTTATTTTGAAAAGCTCTTAAACAAGAATAAATTCGTTTGTTTTGAGCTCGACACTGTACGCGCTGATCGGAGGCAGTGATTTCAGATAGGCAGCCACAAATATTTCATTTTCACACAAACAGTTCAAAAACATCTTAATTTAGCTCTTGGTGTGCTCTAATTGGTGAATTGTGTGATATCGCTGCAATACTTTATTTTAAATAGCTATAAAACAAGAATAAACTCGTTTTTTTCTGAGCTCATCATTCCACACGCTCCTGCTCAGAGCGGTGATTCATCTCTCGTGTTTCTCACGTATCACTGACCACACATCAATTATTAATGAGCCCTGACCTTATAATAATCATATATGTTGGTTTAGCTTGTCAGTGTGAATTAAATCCAAGTATTTATTTGTATTTTAACCGATTTAAAATCGAAACCAAAAGACAGTCTCCTCCCTTTTTTATTCCGGTAACTGCACCTGTAGGGGCGCTATTTCTCTCAGACAATGGAAGTCTAAGCACACACACTCAAACAGAGGGACAGAGTGATATGAGATGTCTGACAGTTTTTTAATTTTCTGTTATCCATACAGTGTTGTAAAGTCATGAAACTATGCATATTTACTCAGAATAACTTTTTTTCTGTATGAAAAAAGGTTTTGAAGTGTTTGGAATTTAAAAATGCAGGAAAATTAATAATTCCATCTTTATTGTCATTTTAAAAAATCCCCACGACAAAACCATCCAAGCTATCCAAAACCCATTCACAATTTAAGTTCCTCAATGTTTTTTCAACATGTACACCAAGTTTGGTGTGTATAGTGTTACTCTCCTCTGAGCAGTATGCATTAATTCACAGCTAAATGTAAAAAACAATCCACATTCAAATCAAAATAGCCGACTTCCTGTTGGTCGTAGCTGATGACTGTGAATTAGAAAGTTGTCCGTCTTGATAAGAACAATTTTTGTACTGAGTTTGGTGTCTGTAGCTAAAACTAACCCCCCCACTTTTGACAAAAGGTGGCGCTATAGAGTGCCTCTTCCACGCCCTCTTATGAAATTTTGCCAGTGTCTAGCTGTCACTAATACTGATATGTGTTCTGAGTTTGATGAAATTCTAAGCATGTTATATGCCTCAAAATCACCTGAGAAGTATTCCAGTTTGACATGTTGCCACGGCAACAATATTTTTAGATATCAATATCCCCCCAGCAGATTTATATCGGCTGTGTTTTAACATTATTCTGATGAAGTTTGAAGCAAATCGAGTAAAAATAAGATGCTGAATTCAAAGCATTTTGAAAATGACACACTTCCTGCTGCCACTTGGTGGCGCTATAACTTTGACTCCTAATAGTCACATATATGCGATCGACATCATACAATGAATAATCTGATGAAGTTTGATTAAAATTAGGAAATGTATGTGGATGGTATTAGACACTTCCTGTTTCTCATTTCTCGCCATAATTTCAAAGCCTCGCCACGAGCAAACCGTTTGAGATATCAAAAATCCCCTGGCAATTTTTCATCCCCAATGTCTTGAGATCATGTTGACCGAGTTTGGCGGCAATCGAGTAAAAAACCTATGACAAGTATTTCAAATTCCAGAGCATGCACTTTTTACATAACTCTAAATAGCTGACTTCCTGTTGGGTGGAGCCTATGATATGCAATACGAAAGTTGTTCGGCACGATGAGATCTATATGTGTACTGAGTTTCATATTAATACGTGCAAGTATGTGTGAGCTATACATCAACATTTATAACTGTGATCCAGGGGGCGCCGTAGAGCCCCTGTGCCACGCCCAGGTCTCAGCCTCTGCAGGCTCCTAAAGGCCACAGATTCCAAAGTGTGCGCAAATTTTCAAGAGTTTTTGAGTATGTTAAGGACCCCAAAAGCCCCCACAACTTTGACGACAAATATGAATAATAAACCCCAAATAGCCAACTTCCTGTTGGGCGGAGCCTATGATATGCAATACGAAAGTTGTTTGTATTGATGAGTTCTATATGTGTACCGAGTTTCGTATGTCTATGTGCAAGTATGTATGATATATGGCCCTCCATATTCCAGGGGGCGCTGTAGAGCCCCTGTGCCACGCCCGTGTATCAGTCTCTGCCCGGCCCTAATGGCCGCAGGTTCCAATGTGTGTGCCAATTTTCAAGACTTTTTAAGCATGTTAAGGGCCCCAAAAGCCCCCGAAACCTTGAAGAAAAATAATAATAATAAATAATAATAATAATAATAATAATAATAACAAATAATCCTAAGGAAAACAATAGGGCTCTCGCCCTCCAGGCTTGAGCCCTAATAATAATAATAATAACAAATAATCCTAAGGAAAACAATAGGGCTCTCGCCCTCCAGGCTTGAGCCCTAATAATAAACGGAGCAATTCCAAGAGGGTCCTCACACCATCGGTGCTCGGGCCCTAATAAAAAACAAAGCAGATACAAGAGGGTCCTCGCACCTCGGTGCTCGGGCCCTAATAATAAAAAACAAAGCAGATACAAGAGGGTCCTCGCACCTCGGTGCTCGGGCCCTAATAATAATAACAATATATTTTTTAAAAAAATCTGGTTGTTAAAAGGATTAATGGTTTAATGCACATGTGGTTCCAAGTCAGTTTAATCACCACATACATTATTGTGCTGCTTTATTTGATGCACACAAACACAGACAGACAGTCAGTGTTTTATTTTATTTTTTATTTTATTTTTTTGTAATCAAATGTTTTATTTATTTATTTATTTTACATATAACAATAACGGTTGATCTGTACTCGATGGCGCCGCGCATGGCTGCTTCAGTGCTTGGCTCTCCAGTGTTTGTACTGTTTTTGTTCGTTTTTCCTGTTTTTTGTTTAACAAACACTATCAGTTTCACCAGGGATGAACTGCTGAACATTCGGCAGAACACACCACAAGATCTTTTACCAGATTTAAATTATTCAGACGTTTTACTGAACGTTGTTATCGGAGGAGCGGCGGCGCTGATCAAGCGCTTCAGGACGCGCAGACGGGGGAAGCGAGCGGGAGCGCTCGTCAGACTCAGGAAGCGCGGATTTCGAACGCCGTTGCCTAGCATCCATCTGGCAAATCTCCGCTCTCTACCCAACAAAACAGACGAACTCCTTCTGCTCTCTCGGACAAATAAGGATTTCTCTCACTCTGCTGCTCTGTGTTTCACGGAAACCTGGCTGAATGACACCATACCGGACAGCGCGCTCTATCTGCCGGGCTTTCAGCTGTTCAGAGCGGATCGCGAATCAGAATCCACGGGGAAATCGCGCGGCGGCGGGACATGCTTTTACATCAATGAGCGGTGGTGTAGAGATATAACTGTGTTAAAGAAGATGTGCTGTCCTGATGTAGAAATGCAGTTTGTCAACTGCAAGCCGTTCTATTCGCCGCGGGAGTTTCATTCGTTCATTCTGGTCAGTGTTTACATCCATCCGCAAGCGCATGTGAGCTCAGCTTTACAGAAACTTGCTGATCAGATCACAGAGACAGAACAACAACACCCGGACTCTGTTTTAATCATTCTGGGGGACTTTAATAAAGCCAATCTCTCCCGTGAACTGCCAAAATACAGACAGCATGTTACATGTCCCACCAGAGACAGTAATATATTGGATCACTGTTATACCACAATAAAGGATGCATATCACTCTGTTCCACGAGCAGCTTTGGGAAATTCTGATCACTGTCTGATTCATCTTATACCATCCTACAAACAGAAACTTAAATCTGCTAAACCTGTAGTAAGGACTGTGAAGAGATGGACCAGCGAAACGGAGCAGGATTTACAATCTTGTTTTGACCTCACTGATTGGAGTGTTTTTGAAGCTGCTACCACCGATCTGGACGAACTCACAGAGACTGTAACATCCTATATTAGTTTCTGTGAGGATGTTTGCATTCCTACCAGGACTTATTTAACATTCAACAATGATAAGCCATGGTTTACAGTAAAACTCAGACATCTTCGTCAGGCCAAAGAGGATGCCTACAGAAATGGGGACAGGGTCTTGTACAATCAGGCCAGGAACACACTGAACAAAGAGATCAGAGCGGCTAAAAAGAACTACGCTAAAAAGTTGGAAGACCAGTTTTCTTCCAACGACTCAACTTCAGTTTGGAGAGGACTGAGGGCCATCACAAACTACAAGACACCATCCCCTTGCACTGAGGCTAATCAACGGCTTGCTAACGACCTGAATGAGTTTTATTGCAGATTTGAAACCCCCAACACCCATTCTGACCATCTCCCTGCACAACCATTAACACCTCCTGCAATCCCCCGTTCCACACCTACTGCTCTTCAAATCTGTGAAGATGATGTGCGCCAGGTCTTCAAGAAGAACAAAAGAAGAAAAGCACCAGGCCCAGATGGTGTTACACCAGCCTGTCTGAAAATCTGTGCTGACCAGCTGGCCCCCATCTTTTCACAGATCTTCAACAGATCCCTGGAGTTGTGTGAAGTACCTTCCTGCTTCAAACGCTCCACCATCATCCCCATCCCAAAGAAACCCAAGATAACAGGACTTAACGACTACAGACCTGTGGCTCTAACGTCTGTCGTCATGAAATCGTTTGAAAAACTGGTTCTGGGTTATCTGAAGGACATCACTGGACCCTTACTGGACCCCCTGCAGTTTGCTTACCGAGCAAACAGGTCCGTGGATGATGCAATCAACATAGGATTGCACTTCATCCTGCAACATCTGGACAAAACAGGGACTTATGTGAGGATCCTGTTTGTGGACTTTAGTTCGGCTTTCAACACCATCATCCCAACAACCCTCCAGACCAAACTGACCCAGCTCTCTGTTCCTAGCTCTATCTGTCAGTGGATCACCAGCTTTCTGACAGATAGGCAACAGCTAGTGAGACTGGGGAAATTCACATCAAACAGCTGCTCCACCAACACTGGTGCCCCTCAGGGATGTGTTCTCTCCCCTCTGCTCTTCTCCCTGTACACCAACGACTGCACCTCTAAAGACCCCTCTGTCAAGCTCCTGAAGTTTGCAGATGACACTACAGTCATCGGCCTCATTCAGGACGGTGATGAGTCTGCTTACAGACAAGAGGTTGAGCAGCTGGCTGTCTGGTGCAGTCTTAACAACCTGGAGCTGAACACGCTCAAAACAGTGGAGATGATCGTGGACTTCAGGAGAAACCCCCCTGCACTTTCCCCACTCACCATCATGAACAGCCCTGTGACTGCAGTGGAGTCATTCAGATTCCTGGGAACCACCATCTCTCAGGACCTGAAGTGGGACAATCACATTGACTCCATTGTAAAAAAGGCCCAACAAAGGTTGTATTTCCTTCGCCAGCTGAGGAAGTTTAACTTGCCACAGGAGCTGCTGAAACAGTTCTACTCAGCCGTCATTGAGTCTGTACTGTGTACTTCTATAACTGTCTGGTTTGGCTCAGCAACAAAATCAGACATCAGAAGACTACAGAGAACTGTTCGGACTGCTGAAAGGATTATTGGTGCTCCCCTGCCCACCCTTCAAGAACTGTATACATCCAGAGTGAGGAAAAGGGCTCATAAAATCACTCTGGATCCCTCACATCCAAGTCACCCCATTTTTGAACTTTTGCCATCTGGCCGGCGTCTCAGAGCCGCAAATACCAGAACAGCAAGGCACAAAAACAGTTTCTTCCCCCAGGCAATCTACCTCATGAACAGTTAAATGTTCCCCACTTATGCTTATGCAAACAAAGTGCAACATCCTTATATTTATTTGTTACCCCTCCATCCTAGTACATCCCTGCATCTTTTTCAATCCTATTCCATTATCATTTATAGCACAATTGTTTATACACTTATTTATTTGACTACCTTTTTTTTTTTTTTTTTTTTTTTTTTTTTTTTTTTGTCTGTGTGTTGGTGTCTCTGTGTACTGGAAGTTTATGTCACTAAAACAAATTCCTTGTATGCGCAAACATACTTGGCAATAAAGCTCTTTCTGATTCTGATTCTGATTCTGATTCTGAGGATAAAGGTGTAAACCATATTGTTGTTTTTTTTTGTTGTTTTTTTTTTTTTTTTTTTGCAGCTGTAAACAGGGCTCTGAACTGGTTCAAGGAACGAAAATGAAAACCGGGAAACGAATGAAATTTTGACAGGAACAGAACCAGAACCAGAAACTAAATCCAATTTTATAGTTATGAACAGAATCGAAAATTTGAAATGCCCATTAACCGTTTAATAACGTTATTTTATCGTTCCGTTTAATATTTGAAATTTGCTGTCAACCAATCACGAATTCCAGCAGTTCGGCATATGCAAATGTAATGCTGAAGCGAGTGAAATGTCCCTGTGTACTCATCATAGGCAAGTCTCAAGGGCAATGCACTGCCTTCAGGGCCGGATTGAGACCAAATTGGGCCTGAGATGCTGCAGTTCACAGTCACCGGTTTCTGAGTGAGCATGGATGCAGCAAACTGTATCAGCTAATTTTGACCAATTAATAATCAGTTAAACATCAGTTATAAATCAGTTTTTAGAAAGAAAAAAAAATATATTATTTCATTCAGAAATAGACATAATGCAGACACAAAATGTTTACAAACATTAGGCTATAATTAACACTATAAACATACCATTTTCATAATCATTTTGCATTCAAATGCATCGCGAATACAGAAACATTAGATTTTTTGTTGAATGATACCCAACGTTGGTTTCAGTTTCGTTTTAGCCTAAATTAATACGTTTTGTATTGTAATTAATATTGCTACAGCTCCTTATATTTGTAATTATTGTTATTTTCTAAATACTGTTAATTGAAATTATTTGTTGTGGAGTGAGGGCAACTAAAATAGCATAATGGAGCTTCTCAAATTTCCCGGAAGCTGAACAGTTTTCATTTGCTATATTAACCTCAAAATAATTCTTAGAATGAAATTTGGAGTCCGACTTTAGGATGCATATACAGCGTTACTTATTATACAGCAACTATTTTTCTATATTCTTTGCGCTGTGACGTTACTGACTAGGGATGTTAATTTATGTTATTTTTCCTAACCGATGCTCCTTAACCGATTATTAACAATTTACTGACAAGATTGTTTTAAATAATAATAACTGAAAGTACAAACACTATATAATAAATAACATTTTAGCATCCAGATATGTCGGGAACATGGAAACATTTGGATTTGTGCCGAATGAGAGAGGTAAGCATCAGCATCAACTTAGATTAATTAGGTTTTAGAGTGACGAATTTATAGCCTAAACTTTTCTAGGATTTGTTTTGGAGAGAAACTAATAACAGTTTTTATAATGTTTGTAAACATTTTACTTTAGACTACAGGCATTTCAGCCTTCATTATTTCAGAAAGTAATAGGGCTAATTAATTGCGAGCCGCGACTAAAGTATATATATATATATATATATATATATATATATATATATATATATATATATATATATATATATATATATATATATATATATATTTTTTTTTTTTTTTTTTTTTTTTTTTTTACAATACAGCAAACATGTTTTTTTTTTTTTTTTTTTTTTTTTTTTTTACAAATTTAATTGATTTAATTGAAATTGTGCCATAAGGTGCAGTGTTACAGAATTTGAAGGGTCCTCCCATCAGACATTCAACCATTTTCCAGATTCTTCTAGAATTAGCTATACCCAACTAGAAATTTTTCATGTTCTGGAATTTTTTTCAGCAGGAAGTTTTATTTTAGTTCCCAGAATGTGACCTATCCTACAGAAAAGCATTAAAAACTGCTAGATTAAATTAATTTTCTTCTCTTTTAGAAGGAAACAAAAATAACCCCAGGTATTTATTAAATACAGTGGCCAAATTAACGAAAAATAAAGCCTCAGCAAGTGTTGACATTTTCCCGGAATGTCAACACTTGTTTTCCCATTTCTTAACACCACAGCAGTAATGACTTTATGAACTACTTTACTTCTAAAATCTATACTATTATAGATAAAATTGCAACCATTCAGCCGTCAGCTACAGTATCGCATCAGACAGTGCACTATAGACCCCCTGAGGAACAGTTCCACTCATTCTCTACTATAGGAGAGAATTGTATAAACTTGTTAAATCATCTAAACCAACAACATGTATGTTAGACCCTATACCATCTAAGCTCCTAAAAGAGGTGCTTCCAGAAGTCATAGATCCTCTTCTGACTATCATTAATTCCTCATTGTCATTAGGATATGTACCCAAAACCTTCAAACTGGCTGTTATTAAGCCTCTCATCAAAAAAACCACAACTTGACCCCAAAGAACTAGTTAATTATAGACCAATCTTGAATCTCCCTTTTCTGTCCAAGATACTAGAAAAGGTGGTATCCTCACAATTATATTCCTTCTTAGAGAAAAATGGTATATGTGAGGATTTCCAGTCAGGATTTAGACCGTATCGTAGTACTGAGACTGCTCTCCTTAGAGTTACAAATTATCTGATCTTATCATCTGATCGTGGATGTATCTCTCTATTAGTTTTATTGGATCTTAGTGCTGCGTTTGAAACAATTGACCACAACATTCTTTTGCATAGACTTGAACACTTTGTTGGCATTAATGGAAGTGCATTAGCATGGTTTAAATCGTACTTATATGACCGCCATCAGTTCGTAGCAGTGAATGAAGATGTATCATATCGATCACAAGTGCAGTATGGACTACCTCAAGGCTCAGTACTAGGTCCGCTACTCTTCACGCTTTATATGTTACCCCTTGGGAGAGCTCATCAGGAAACATGGTGTTAGCTTTCACTGTTATGCTGATGATACTCAGCTCTATATTTCGTTGCGGTCTGGTGAAACACACCATTTTGAAAAACTAATGGAATGCATAGTAAATATAAACAACTGGATGACGAGTAATTTCTTACTGCTAAATTCTGAGGTGTTAATTATAGGACCTAAAAACTCTGCTTGTAATAACCTAGAACACTGTCTAAGACTTGATGGTTGCTCTGTCAATTCTTCGTCATCAGTTAGGACCTAGGTGTGCTATTTGATCGCAATCTTTCCTTACAAAGCCACGTTTCTAGCATTTGTAAAACTGCATTTTTCCATCTCAAAAATATATCTAAATTACGCCCTATGCTCTCAATGTCAAATGCAGAAATGCTAATCCATGCATTTATGACCTCAAGGTTAGATTATTGCAATGCTTTATTGGGTGGTTGTTCTGCACACTTAGTAAACAAACTACAGCTAGTCCAAAATGCAGCAGCAAGAGTTCTTACTAGAACCAGGAAGTATGACCATATTAGCCCGGTCCTGTCAACACTGCACTGGCTCCCAATCAAACATTGTATAGATTTTAAAATATTGCTTATTACTTATAAAGCCCTGAATGGTTTAGCACCTCAGTATTTTAATGAGCTCCTTTTACATTATAATCCTCTACGTCTGCTACGTTCGCAAAACTCAGGCAATTTGATAATACCTAGAATATCAAAATCAACTGCAGGCGGCAGATACTTTTCCTATTTGGCGCCTAAACTCTGGAATAACCTACCTAATATTGTTCGGGAGGCAGACACACTCTTGCAGTTTAAATCTAGATTAAAGACCCATCTCTTTAACCTGGCTTACACATGACATACTAATATGCTTTTAAAATCCAAATCCGTTAAAGGATTTTTAGACTGCATTAATTAGGTAAACCGGAACCGCAAACACTACCCATAACACCCTATGTACTTGCTACATAATTAGAAGAATGGCATATACGCTAATATTTGTCTGTTTCTCTCTTATTCCGAGGTCATCGTAGCCACCAGATCCAGTCTGTATCCAGATCATAGGGTCACTGCAGTCACCCGGATCCAGTATGTATCCAGACATGATGGTGGATCAGCACCTAGAAAGGACCTCTACTGCCCTGAAAGACAGTAGAGACCAGGACAACTAGAGCCCCAGATACAGATCCCCTGTAAAGACCTTGTCTCAGAGGACCACCGGGACAAGACCACAGGATACAGATGATTCTTCAGCACAATCTGACTTTGCTGCAGCTTGGAATTAAACTACTGGTTTCGTCTGGTTAGAGGAGAACTGGCCCCCCAAATGAGCCTGGTTTCTCCCATGTTTTTTTTTCTCCATTCTGTCACAGATGGAGTTTCGGTTCCTTGCCGCTGTCGCCTCTGGCTTGCCTAGTTGGGGTCACTTCATCTACAGCGATATCGTTGACTTGATTGCAAATAAATGGACAGACACTATTTAACTGAACAGAGATGACATCACTGAATTCAATGATGAACTGCCTTTAACTATCAATTTGCATTATTGACACAGTTTTCCTTATGAATGTTGTTCAGTTGCGTTGACGCAATGTATTTTGTTTAAAGCACTATATAAATAATGGTGACTTGTCTCAGGCTGTTGACCCCTTGAGTCACTATGTAATATGCAACTACCACCATACATTAGATTTGGTGAAACACTGTTGGGAACGCTACTTTAAAAAAGTAATTAGTTATAGTTACTCACTACTTGTTCCAAAAATTAACTGAGTTATTAACTGAATTACTCTATAATAAAAGTAACTCGTTACCAGGGAAAGTAACTATTTGCGTTACTGTAAAAGAAAAAAAAAAGTTGCTATTTGTCAAAGAATTTTTTTTTTTTTTTTTTGGAGCATTTTTCACAAGTCAGTTAATATATGATGACTACATATATGATGATGTCTTAACCATCAGCAAGAAACCAGCGTCATCTAACTAAATGTTCTCTTGCTGTTTTTGCCATAATAAAGATTACAGCAGATAGAGAACAACACTGAAAATCAAATTGCAAACTTTAATTTTTTCTAATATTTTTTTGTTCTAATATGTTCTAACAACATTACCATGGATTGTTCTAACAATGTTTTTAGCAGGTAGTTTCATTTTTGTTCCCAAAACGTTCTCTCAAAAGATAGGATAACGTTCTCTAAAAACATTCTAAAAATGTTTATTAATAAAATTATTAGAACATTATCCCATAACTTAGAAGATTTAAGCAGAGGTTTAGATATTGATGTTGATGTCTGTTTAAAAGTAATAGTTTGGTTTGATGTCACCATAATGGTGGTAAGTGTTGGCTTTAGTTGTGCAATTTGACACTTGATTTGTCAGTATTGTTCTTTATCTGCTGTAATCTTTATTATGGCAAAAACAGCAACTGAACCAATCTTGATATTCTCCTCTCCTGGGCAGTTAAGATCACCACCACCACCATGGTTGTCAAGTTTCCCTCGCTGGACAGAGGAGATTGAGATGGTATCTATTGCCTTCCTGTTGCTCTGCATAGTTGCAACATACATGTGCTGGTCATATAGAATATCATCAAAAAGTTGATTTTCTTCACTAATTCCATTCAAAAAGTGAAACTCATATATTGTATTCATTCATTACACACAGGCTGATATATTTTAAATGTTTATTTCTTTTAATTTTGATGATTATAACTGACAACTAAGGAAAATCACAAATCCTCACATTACTTAAGACCAATACAAAGAAAGGATTTTTAGAAATCTTGGCTAACTGAAAAGTATGAACATGAAAAGTATGAGCATGTGCAGTACCCAATATTTAGTTGGGGCTCCTTTTACCTGAATTACTGCAGCAATGCGGCATGGCATGGAGTCGATCAGTCTTTGGCACTGCTCAGGTGTTATAAGAGCCCAGGTTGCTCTGACAGTGGCCTTCAGCTCTTTGGCATTGTTGGGTCTGATATTTCACATTTTCCTCTTCACAATACCCCATAGATTTTCTATGGGGTTAAGGTCAGGCGAGTTTGCTGGCCAATTAAGAACAGGGATACAATGGTCCTTAAACCAGGTGCTGGTAGCTTTGGCACTGTATGCAGTTGCCAAGACCTGTTGGAAAATTAAATCTGCATCCCCATAAAATTGGTCAGCAGCAGGAAGCACGAAGTGCTCTAAAACTTCCTTGTATACGGCTGTGTTGACCTAGGGCCTCAGAAAACACAGTTGACCAACACCAGCAGATGACATGGCACACCAAACCATCACTGACTGTGGATCTTTACACTGGACCTCAAGCAACATGGATTGTTTGCCTCTCCTCTCTTCCTCCAGACTCTGGGACCCTGATTTTCAAAGGAAATGCAAAATTTACTTTCATCAGAGAACATAACTTTGGACCACTCAGCAGCAAACCAGTCCTTTTTGAAGTGAGACGCTTCTGTCGCTATCTGTTGTTCAAGAGTGGCTTGACACAAGGAGTGCGACAGCTGAAACCCATGTCTTGCATACGTCTGTGCGTAGTGGTTCTTGAAGCACTGACTATTCCTATTGCTTGTACATTTTTTCTACCACATCTTTTCCTTCCCTTCGCCTCTCTATATGTGCTTGGACACAGAGCTCTGTGAACAGCCAGACTCTTTTGCAATGACCTTTTTTTGTCTTTCCCTGCTTGTGCAAGGTGTCAATGGTTGTCTTTTGGACAACTGTCAAGTCAGCAGTCTTCACCATGATTGTGTAGCCTACATAACTAAACTGAGAGACCATTTACAGGCCTTTGCAGGTGTTTTGAGTTAATTAGCTGATTAGAGTGTGGCACCAGGTGTCTTCAATATTGAACCTTTTCACAATATTCTAATTTTCTGAGATACTGAATTTGGGATTTTCCTTAGTTGTCAGATATAATCATCAAAATGAAAAGAAATAAACATTTGAAATATATAAGTCTGTGTGTAATGAATTAATATAATATACAAGTTTCACTTTTTGAATGGAATTAATAAAATATATATGAATTTTTTGATGACATTTTAATTATATGACCAGCACCTGTATGTCGTCTTCTACGGCTGTGAGCTGATAAAATCGTCCACTTTCTGAGGAGAGTCGAACATCATCTGCTCACTGTTGTGCCGTAATTTAATTGCTGCTGGATACATTAGAAAAGGCTGTATATCCAGAGCTGTCATCTTCTTCAGGATTGGGCTGAAGATCTTTCTCTTGACCATAGTGATTATATTAAAATCTGGAAAAAATAGAGCATGACATTGTCCTGTGTGTATTTCAATGGTTACACCTGCCATGCACTTTTCAGGATTGCTAACCTGTCTTGCCATCTTAGTGTACGAAAGATGAGAGTATGTGGCCGATAGGAGTTACTTTTTCTTCTGTCATAAAAATGATGAGAGTTATCAATCTTGATGATGCAGCCTTTCAGTGCAGGAATCCACTTGGAAACATTAGCACTGAGAAAGCCGGCTGCGTCAGAGCCCTCCACCCCCTCTGGTAAACCCATCAGTTGCAAGTTGTTTCTCCTGCTTCTGTCCTCAATGTCCGTCATTTTATCGGTAATTTGTTTTAGCTGTTTTCTCAAGTTTGCGACTTTACTCCTATCCTCACGTGCAGCTGCCTGAACAGAATTTACCCGGTTGCGTGTCTGTTTTGTCATGCTAGATAACTTTTCGAGCTGTGCTCTTAGGCTTGTAACAGAATTGTATGTCCATATGTAGGTCATGCAATGCTGGGGTCAGTATAGAGCCTATCTCGTCTTTTACTGTTGAGGCCACAACCGAACCCAAAGTACTCTGTTGTAATTTAAGTGCAAACTTGATACCATTAGCAATGGCGCTGTCAAGGTCCTCTCGGGAGATGTTGTTGACCGTTGAAGTACTCATGATGGGTCAGATAGAGATTGGTTTGAAATTTACTTTCAGGATTATAGAATATTATATAATTATATTATATAATTCTAATTATTATAATTATTACTAATAATTAAACATTATGCTTTTATCATTCACTCTGCTTCAGCTTTAACTATATTCCTCTACCAGAATAAGTGTGTGTTAATGTTGGACTATGTTGAAGTATTTAGTGTAATTAATACAGTTTTGTTTGTATCACACCTGAAGTTGTTCGTTGTTTTGCTCTCAAATGAGAACTTAATTATGCTGATCACAGCTACATGCTGTTAAAGTGTGTTGGGTGAGTATTGGGATATTATTATCTAAACTATATGGCCAAGAGAGTAATATTTTTCTATAGTCTGCAGACATTCCCCCATAACATTTGCTTGACAAATATATACATATATATATATATAATTTCCTTCTATGGTTAATATTGTGATTTTGGAGGTAAAATGTTATCTAAGCCTATTTTACCATTATGTGATATTCCAAAAAGACGTGGTTCCCATAGCTGTTATCCGCACATACAGTGAGCTCTCAGTAGTCAAATAAATTAAATAATTATTAGTAGTATCTAATGTCTATTGGGAAATGTTAATAGATCAGTTTATCAAAAAACACAAATTCTCAATACACAGTGCTGGTCACTACTCAGCAATATATTTTATTTTGTGTTTATATAATAAAATAAGCATTTTCTCTTTATGTTTCTATGGTTGTATTCCCCTATCAGTAGGGTGAATTCAAGGACATTTCAATGGCAAAAATAGTTTACATTTACCTGATATCTTCCCTATATAATTTCTACTGAAAATGCTGATTTCACAATGCATTACTTTTAGTAAAGAATTGTAACAGAATTGAATTCTCAAGCCAACTATTTACATCCCCTACCTACAAGTATACCATGATAGAGTATATGTCAAGAAATTCACTTGTGACTGAAGAAACAACATAAAGAGTACTTTAAGAAAAAGTTTAATATTTATCTCAAATAATACTTTTCAAAATATTTGTCATTTAACAATCTGCAGTACAGTTCTCTAGGGTTCATGATTTTGCTAATGTCAAAGAACTCATACGAGCTGAGTATTTCATAAAAGCTCATATAAATTGACATTTGTAGGAAAATCTGAAACCGTAGATATATACTTATGGGTAGATAAACAATTAATTTACATTTTTATACAGTAAAAACATTTATTTTAACAATTTTACCTACATTAATCAAAAAAGTACATCATATTTAATAATTTTACAAATTCTGCATAAAAAATATATTTCTGTACAAAAACATCTTTTGCACCTACTTCAAGTCAGCAGCACATGATCGAATGATAAATGGCCAGTAGCACGATTGTTGGTTTGAATGCAGTTTTACAGCTTGACAGTGGCGAAACTATTTTACAGTCGGAAGGAAACAAAACTGTACAAAATGCAACCAAACAAAGAAACATTATTGCAGCAAGCCTGAGAAAAGGCAAGACGTGGATCATCCGCAGTGTGAAAATCAACACCGCTCTTTAGGCCAACCTGGCGAAACCAATGTACATGGAAACAGTTCGATCTGAGATCTTGACTCAATGGAAAACAAAATCTGGTTTTGATTGAAAATACAATCAATGTGAAAATTATATGATATCCGACAGTGAGCCTACAACTATGTCATTGTGCACATTTTATGCTCAAAGCTGTCGATGTGTAGCACGCAAGTGCATATGGTAACATAGCATTGAGAAAACATCAGGCATCATGTTGTTCACGTGGAAAAATGGGAGCACTTACAGTTTTAGCACATGCACTAGAATCAGCGTGTTCATGACATTTAAATCACAGTGAATATGCACCCCAGCAGCCCTACCATCTTCATCTAGGTTAATTTACGAATGATATGGGTCATTGGGAACCGGTGTGGCCTGGTCATGCTTCTGAATCTAATAAGGCAGTGTTTCTTCAAGAGTAAGTTTGATTTTAACCCCACTGATTTTCGTTCTAATGGGCATGAGAGATGCACACTGGTTCAGAAAAAAAAAATAAATAAAAAAAAAAATCATCAACTTGTGGGCTAAGATAAATCTTGTATAGGCATCCACACAGAGTTGATAAACTCAAAATCTGCGCCATCAAAATACAGTCATGTTCTGAACTAGAGGTATATTTGATACGTAATGAAAGCAAATTGGTGATACGGCAAATTGTGAGTAAAGCTGTTATGATTTCCAACGTAAAAATGAAATGTAATTTGTCAGCATATGCTAGTCCAAGCAAGTGATTGGACACACCATGAAGGAACAGTACAACGTGTGCAATGTGAAGTATGAGGAATGCATTAAAAAGCAACCAAAAATGATTCAATTGTGTCCTTATCACCTTGTAAACATAAACAGAACTTCATTTTAAAAATAAATTCAGTCTCTCTTGATAGGTGTAGCATGACATCATGCTCTCTGTGGATATGGGTTTATGTTAATATACATATGGTCAATAAAACCCTGTATATTATTTTTTGTTTCTTCCAATACATTGATTTAATATCCATTTCATTCTAGTGCAAAATTTGTGCAATAAAGTTTATTCTTTTTTTCAACGCAGCGGTTGAGTTCCGTCCTCCATCTGGAGGTGAGTGTTTCTTGTAGCATTTTGTCACCTTCTTGGTGGAGATCTATTAAGTGTGCTAAGCCACAGTAGTCCAGTTGCTTTCTCGTTTTGTGGTTTGTCTTCACTGAAGAAAATACATTGTGTCAACAGCTTTGTAGCTTTCCCAGGAAGTCTTTTAAAGGAGGAATAAAAAAAAAAGATATATAAAAAAAAAAAAACTTCATCCTTAAGTGCCATGAACAGTACAGATCCTAGAGAGAATGTTGACCTTAGTTCTGGCTGAACAGGCGTTAAGTGAGCTTCGTTCTTTGAAAAGTATTTTTTCTTTGATGTATTTTGTTGTTGTTGATTTAAGTTTTCTTTCTTTCTTTTTTTTCTTTCTAAAAAAACATAGTCATTGGTTTTGTTTTGTCCATTGTATGCTTGTGACAAAAGTAACATCTAAAGCAAAGTGAAGTCAGTCGTAAAGGAGTATTGGTGTCTGGTACCCACTGCTCTACTGCTTAACCATGAGGCCGGTCGGTCCAGAGCTGATCATGAAGGCTATACTACTGTGCAGACTGTATTGAGGGTCGTATCAAACCTCACAGCTTTAGCCTCTGTTGGTTTCATGTTTGTATCATACATGGGATTTTCAAATGAAGCTTGTCCATTAGTGTTCTCGTGACCTGCATATCCGTTGTACTGAATTTTTGGTCTTGTTCTGGAAAGGTGGAAACACAAAGACAGTCAATGGTAATAGAGAATAGGGACTACTTTCAAAGCCATGTTTACATTTATTACAACACATTCCAGTGTAATTTCCATTATGGAAGAACAACATAAACATTAAACATGTTAGATAAAACTTAAAACAAAAGGTCTTGATGTCCTCTTCTAACAATGGGAAGTGACAAATGTGTTAGCCGGGTTAAATTACAAATTTAGGACAAGAAAAAAAAAAAAGAAAAAAAAAAATTATATATATATATATATTATATATATACAAACCAACTGAATATTTTTCATTCTAAAACAGAAGCTGTTCATCACAAAATTGAAATTTGGGCATTTACCCACTCTTATGTCATTTTTAACCCTATACATTCTTCCAGGAAAACCTAAATGTTAGTATATACTGTATACATAAATGTTAATATTATGTTGAATGTCTGAGCAGCTGTCCTGTTATCCACAGCACTGTGAGAGCATTATAAAAGCAGTCCATATGGCTTGTGTCCTTTATAGAAATATCCTTACTACTTGGAACACTGTATCTCACAATGTATTGTGGTCGACTTTACCTTCTACTTTAGGGACATTTTTTTTTTTTCGCAACACTGAATGCAAAATAATAAATGCAGTATATTTTTCAAAGAGGATGAGAGGAGGCCCCTTGCTTGATTTTCAAATGTAATGTGATGAGGTCTTGACAAAGAGGTCAGGAGATAATGTGGCATAATACTGCTTGAAACATTTATGGTGAAACAATGCCTATGGAATAATAGCATAGTCTGTGGTATATGCTGTATCATTGCCTACTTTTTCCCCAAATAGTACACATTTCAGCACTATGCTGCATTTTAAAGCATTGTTGTGTTTGTCACATGACACATTTTTTTACATTTGATTTCAATTTTGAGTAAAACTCTTGGCTGATCTCATCAAATAATGAGTTAAGAAAAAATATGCTGTAATTATTTTCAATTAATTTAGCATACTGAAATGTGAAATCAAATGGAGTGCATTTTGTATTACCATTCCAGGTGCATTATGCTCTGTTGTAAAATTCATTTTGGCAAATGTATTTGATAATCTAGGTATTCTACTATATGTATGTGTATAGTAGTATGCTATTTTGATCATATCAGTTTTACATTTTCTCTCCAACTGGAAACTTTGCTGCTTCTTACCAACAATAATAATAATAAAAAAAGGTCACTACTTCATGATCTAAATTTTGAATTCTCTGTTTCCCAGGCTTGCTCAGATGGCAGTGGATGATTTATGATCCGGTCAAATTGTAGGGTCCAAATAAATCTAAATAAATAACCTATATCCCACGCCCAGTTCGTATTTCCACTGACTAACAGACACTGACGTGTCACCACATCAGACACAATTCTCATGATATTCCGGTGGCAATTGTACACAAACAGAAATAAACAGGATGTCTTTTAGTTGATCAAATTAGGTTTGACAGAATTTACCTTCTAATATAAGACTACTAGAAGTAATGCAAGTCACTTAATTTCCCATAATTTCTGTGCTCTGCCATGACTCAGACGAGATGAGAAAATAAAATGTAGACAATGAAGGTGAGGTTGTAAAGGGCTCGTTGCCTGTGGCATTAGCTTCCGGTAACTTACCTGGAGACTGCCGGGTCTTTGGGCCTCTCATTGTCATCTGTGCCTTGTGATAGAGCCCTGCCAATTTTTATTTTTTTGATTTTAATATTGGATAACTGTCATGTTTCATGACAACTTTGTCAAACTCTTTTGTGTGCAAAGGAAAACTCCCATGCTGCTTTTTAAACATAGACTTGATTAGAACTCATTGGTATTTTAAGAGATTTTAATTGCTAACTATTTTTAGGCAGATACAATTTCAGTCACAATGAATGGCTTGGCAAAGAGTTTCCTATCACTGCAGTGACACAATGCTGATTCACTTTCATTACGGACAAATAACATCAACACACTAGACAAAGTCAGTTCCTCTTACCTGTGTTTGTAGAGGTAAAAGGCAAACCCTGATAAAATAAGAGCAAAAAAGGGCACTAGAATGGCAGCTGCCACAGAACTGCTGTTTGTGCTGTAGTAAGGATTAGATGGATCCATATCAGTGGTAATAAGACCTGACGGAGAATTCAGAGTAAAAAATGTGAAATTTCGACCTGCCTGAAAATCTGTTCAGAATCATAAATTAAATAATTACAAAATCTATAACCATTATCAATTCTAATACTAATTAATGTACTAATATATATATATATATATATATATATATATATATATATATATACACACACACACACGCACACACACACAGTATTTATCAATATACCTTGTCTTGTTAGCTGAAACTTCCCAAAATCCTTGCTGTGAATGTGCCCTTGGTAAACAAACATTTTTTTCTCAGTTTCTGTGGTAACCTGTAGAAAAAAATAAATAAACAAATATATATACATATATGCAATTCAAATTTAGGAAATCACATAAACGTTTAAAATATAATGGTTTATTAACTTATTATTACCACTTTTGTAATACTCACATATCCATCCATTGCCCAGTTATCATTTTTGAATTTGCTAAAATATTGTTCTGTTGGGCCTCTTATCTGGTAAACTTTTAATAAAAGATGATTTTCTTCTTTTTTGTAAGTTCCTGCAAGAAGAAGAAGAAGAAGAAGAAGAAGAAGAAGAAGAAGAAGAAGAAGAAGAAGAAGAAGAAACCTTATAAGGAAAAGTAAGGTAAGGTAAACTGAAATAGTTCAGCACTGAAGAAATAAGATGCAATGCTAATTCCATTATTCCATAACATTCCATAATCCATCTCCCATCAAAGTAAGAAAATCCTTCTCTTTCAGCATGTTTAAAATGTAAGAACAGACTCCTAAAATGTTCAAGGATGATAACAGTTGGATTAATGGAAAGTCATCTTGTTACCGCAGCAGCTGACCACATTTCAGTTCACTTTTTATATACTCATCCACAAATAACTTGGTTTCTATGTTGTCACTATCAACACTCCTTGATAACATTCTATGTTTCTTACTGTGATCAAGTGTAACCTAAAAGTAGTCATGCCCACTGATATAAGTGGGATATATTTACAGGTATAAAAAGTATAGCAAAATTTCTACCGACTGACAGATGTTTAGTCATACAATATATCCATCACCCAGCCCTAGAGTCTTCAGTGAACATGGTGTCTAAAAAACCTAGCAGAAAACTCAAACTTACCAGAGAGTTTGATGTGCACCCCACTCTGCTCCAGAAGAGTGACGTTGACCCGGCTGGTGGTGGCATTGAATGCATTGACTGTTACTGAGGCAGCCTGTCTCTTTCCCAGATACTCATAGAATCCAGCCCACCCAGAGTTTAAAGAGAACACGTCTGCAGGAACTAAACAACACATACAGAAAACATTTCTACATATGTGTAACACGTGGAAATGTATGAACATAACTGCTAAGGCAACAATATATATATAAAGAAAGACTTTTCTTTCCTTCAATGATGAAACATTAATTGTATGTTGTTAAACAAATGCATAAAAATGTAGACACTTTATGTTTGGTGTTTAGATATTAGTGGAACAAGAATGTGATGAACGTCATACTGGTAAATGAGCTGATATAATTGACTTAAAAAAAAAAAAATAGTACTAGCAGCACTGAATGGAATTGCAAAAACAATATTTAAACATGCTTCCCAAACAATACAACACCTACACAATTGATTTGTCAAATCATCATATTTAAACACCAAAAAAAAAAAATAATCACCCTTCACCTTTATATTTGTTACTCTGACATTTACATTTTTTTTTTCTTAGAAATGCAACATGACATGCCCATTATTTCCAATGACCACAGTTCAAATTCATGTAGGCAAAGTTTATTTTGATGACTGCAATATGGATCATATAAGGGGAACTTAAAAGGTTTTATACCACGAATCTTGTTTTTCTGCAGGTCTGGATCCTCATTTGATTTGCTGTTTATTTTGGGTCCAACTAGAAAATAGAGCAAATAATTGATCATGTGACATTTGTGGATACAACCTGTACAGTGGTAATGACAGTTAATCGAAGTTTCTTGCTGTAATTTTTCTGAGAATGAGTCACTGCTACAACAGCTGGACAGACATGAAAATCTTACATACTGTACATTTATAAATGGAGGCACTACTATCATGTCTATATATTTAATCTTAAATTGTACAAATATTGTAACACAGTAGTTTAGGGACCAATTCTCACTATGAGCTTGCATTTACATTACTAGCATATTGGCTGTTTTTAGCATTTATAAAGCAATTATTAATGCTTTATCCCACATTAATATATTTTACATCCCTTAACCCTACTCCATTCCTAAATTAGCCCTGATATTTCAGTACCTTTGCAGACTGGAGGTTTGCCTGACCACCTCCCATCTGCTTTGCAGGTCCTGTGCTCTGATCCTCCAGATAAGTAGAAACCATCTTGGCATGTATACATGAGTGTGTAACCTAGAGTAGGCAGGTCTATAGCCTTTACGTCTACATGAGATGGGGTCTCAGGCTGTCTACAGGCATGTGCTGAAAATGAAAGAGAAAGAAACAATAAGTGATGTTCCAACTGATAAACCATATTGGAGCCAATATTTCTTCCAATGGGCAATTCCATAAACCAAAGTATTTTGGTGATTCCGAGGAAATGAGCCTAATGGTCAGACTTAAGTACCACTTTCATGCCATCTTTCTTTCTTTCTTTTAATATGTTAATTTTTTGGGATTCACATTTTGATAGTCCACTTAAAACATCATTCTACTACCTTTAAGTAACTTTGTAATGGCATGCCAACTAACTCCTAGAACCTGAGAAATTGTTTAAATTGCTTGTCTTGCATCTGTATCTACTTGTTTAGTGTTATGTTCAGTAATGTTTCTGTAATGTGTATATAGCTGTACATAGTACACACACACAGTACAGTGTGTGTGTGTGTGTGTGTGTGTGTGTGTGTGTGTGTGTGTGTGTGGGGGGCTTATTTGAACTAAGGTGGACATATTATGAGATCACTACTGATATTAGGACACATTAATAAGCCACACACACACACACACATATACACACACACACACACACACATATATATATATATATATATATATATATATATATATATATATATGTGTGTGTGTGTGTGTGTGTGTGTGGCTTATTTGAACTAAGGTGGACATATTATGAGATCACTACTGATATTAGGACACATAAACTACATATACCTTATTTACAGCTTAAATTCCAGATAATTATTTCATGTATTTTTTTGTTTATTTCATTAATTTGATAACACAAATAAAATAACATATACGTGGTGCAGAAGTCACATTTATTTTTTATGCCGTAAATTTTATGACTCCTCATAGATCCATTGCAAGGCTTACACATTACCTCTATGATGATCTAGTAGTTACTTGTTACACGACGTCCAGGACCTCCAGCAAAAATATAGGCCCACGACATAAAAAATACAGTTGTATATTTCATTGTACACACGGGGTACTTTCTATTCCTGTGTTCACCAAACCCATCTTAAGTGTCTGCTGCTTAAAAGCTCTTTTTTAGTTTCATCTGACCATAGAAGCCAGTCCCATTTGAAGTTGCAGTCATGTCTGATAACTGAATATGCTGGATTTTTTTGGATGAACTTGGAACATTTTTCTTGAAACCCTCCCAAACAACATGTGTTGATGTAGGTTCTGTTTGACAAGGTTTTCTGACCCACTATGAGACTCAACTATTTTCTGCAGTTCTCCAGCTGTGGTCTTTTGAGAGTCTTTAGCCACTCGACTCTCCTCCTCACCATGCATTAGGACAAAATAGACACATGTCCTCTTTCAGGCAGTAATTCTTAATTATTGCCCTGATGGTGGAAATGTGAATTTTCACTGTTCTAGCTCTTTTCTTAAAGCCACTTCACCAATTTGTGAGGCTCAATTATCTTTTGCTGCACATCAGAAATATATTCTTTGTTTTTTCTCATTGTGATGGATGATTAAAGGCATTTGGGCTTTGTTTTCCCTCCTATTTATATTTCATAGAAACAGGAAACCATGGCTGGATAAGTTCATGTTCATAATCACCATGGAGTGCTCAAAATTTTGAATATGAATGAGAATAAACTTCAGAAATATTTTGCTCAAAATAATTTCTAGGGGTGCCAATAATTGTCTCCAACGTATTTTTTGAAAAACATTAATTTCATAATGATATTTTCCCCCATGATATTTTCAGATTTTTGTGATTTTTATTTTTATTTTTTATTTGTTTTTATTAAAAGATCAAAAGGATTAACAGTTCAGTTTCTCATCCCCCTTCTGTGATCACAATTTCCAAATGTGCCAATATTTTTGGCCATGACTGTATAATAGTTTTATAATTTGAGCCAGCGTTGTTGTTTGAAATGTATATCTGAGCATTGAATTTTCAACAAAGTTACAGTTACAGGGTTTCATATAAAAAAATATATTATTGGTATCAGCTGCTTCTGACGACAGGAAATTGATAATCTGTAATACATTTAAAAATTCTGACTAGAGCATCCCTTAAAATCCCTGCAATAAAAGCTGTATCAGAAATATTTCGAGTGGAGTCTCAGCTTCATACTTAAGAACAGTTGAGATAAAGCCGCACCCCTGACAGAAACATTCTGGGACATGCCTTGAGTGCTCCCATTTTCCATAATATATGAGCCATGTCCTCACACCTCACCTTTTGTCAACTCAATTCTCACAGCCTCTCAGCTTCTGACAGTTTGACTGCTTTACACAGGCAAGATGCCCTAAGGATTTGGTGGGGCGCTCTGTCAAAGTGGTTCACGTATCTCAAATTTATGTACAAGCTGTTTAGACTCAGCTGACTTTAATTATTTTGGCCACATTTGTTTCTCTTCCAGGAATCAATTCAATATAAAAGAATCACAACGTGGAATTCACACATACAGCTTTAGATCATCACTGGGACAGTGGCAAGGATCAAGTGCATGACACTGCTCAGAGAACTTCTATCAAAAAGTAGATTTGCAAGAGCAAACTTCTCTCAGCTAAGCTGTCAGCATCTTTAACATTAGCACCCTCAGCCATCCTAACTCTGAAGTAATCTGTACTTCTTCAAACAATACCCTTCTGCAGTAATTTCCTGTGTAAAGATCTCTCTCTCTCTCTCTCTCTCGGTCTCACTATCCTCACCTACTTTGTTTTCCTGATAGTACATCATCAATCACACATCTTGTTTCTGATTTAACGCTATGGCTGTGTTCCTAAACCTAAGGAACTGACTTGCTTTCAGACACCTACACGAGAATCTTCTTTTTGAGGCAGTATGCTCAGTGAAATGGAACCTCATAAGTGCCCTACTTTGGCAGCATATAGTGTTCTTCACATAGCAAATATCATATCTCACTCCCAACTGATTTCAATAGAGTTTGCTGTTAGCATGTTGCTAAGCTAAAACTTCAGCTTTTAGACTAGATTTTCTGGTCGCTAACAGTAAATGGAGATGGCATGACAATAGAGGACTGAAAGCAGAGGCCAATATATGCTTTGTGAGATGATCGCGACCTGATAGATGCATTGCATATGAGATATTTTAAGAGATATTTGAGATACATTGCATAAGAGATATTTAAAAGTTTGGAATAAACCTGAAGCAACTCCAAGTAAATCAGTGCAAAACGTGTTTTGACTGGAAATGATGACAACAGCAATATATATTTATTAAGGTCCAATTCTCATTGTTAACTAACTACTAACTATGACTTTTGCCTCAGTAAACTTGTCAGGATCCTGCCCTGACAGTCTTGTCTGTACTGTCTTTGTTCAATGTGTCTTTGTTTATTTTGTGCCTGAGCACATGGTTGTGTCTCTTGTGTCTACCACGTGCTCCTCTTGTCCCACCTCCTTGTTTTCCCTGGTCACGCCCTCTTGTCTAGTCCCCATTAGTCAGAGTGTTGTCACCTGTTTCTCATGTCTCTGTATGCTTTTATTGTGATCATTTCCCTCATGTGTTGCCGGTTCGTTTTGTGTGTGAGTTAGTGTCTGCTTAGCGTGCTAGCTGTTCTATACTAATAGAGTTTTTCCCTTGTCAGTTTAAGTCTGGTATTTGTTAGTTTAAGTTTATCTCGTCACTGTTTATTCTAGTCTAGTTTAAGTGTTTCTTTTTGTTTGGATCTCACTTTTAATTTGACTTGAGTTTGACTTGTTCTTTGAAGTATTTATTTTCCCCTTTGAGTTATTCTCTTGGTTAGTCTTTCCAGTTATTTCTAGAACTTTATTTTGTATTTGTTTCTTTACCTTTTTAGTTTACTTTGGTTAGTTAGCTTTGGTTACTTCCCTAGTCATCTTGTTTCTAGGTCATAGCTCCCCGGTCTGATTTTTGCCCTTGTATTACTATTATTATTATTATTATTATTATTATTATTATTATTATTATTATTATTATTGTTGTTGTTGTTGTTGTTCTCATGTTGTCTTAAGTCTTGTCTAGTGTTTTGTGAGTTCTGTCTGTTCCTGTCTTGCCTGCTGCCTTCTCCCTGGCTACTGGGCCTCCCCGCCTGGAGATCTGACGTGTGTGGCTTTACCTCTATAGTCAAGTGCCCTTGGTTCCTGGTGTTGTGGTCTGGTCCCTTGCACAGCCTCCTCAACAGTCCTGCACTCAGTTATCACCCAGAGCCCCCTCGGCGGTCATCCCCCCCATCTGCCTGCTCCACTGTCTACCCATCTACCCAATCCTACTGTCTGGACTGTTCAAGCCACTCCCTCCTGTCGTGCTTTGTCTTGTTGTCAATAAACGTTCCTTGTTCACTCTGCATCTGGGTCCTCTCCCTCAGTAACCCTGACAGAACGAACCGGCCCAGTCAGGACCCAGCAGAATGAGTATCAAGATCCTACCGCCTGCAAATGCTCAGGAGAGACTGGCCCGCCAGCAAGGCCTGGGTGCACTTCGGCAGCAGGGGCAAGAGGTGAGGGCCTTTGCCCAATTCTTTTGGACTATGTGTAGGGGCCTTGAGTACCAGAATGCAGCCCTTAAGGATGTCTTCAACCTCTGTTTGGATGACCCACTGCCTCAGTGGGAGATGGAGCAATTGAGGATCTTGGACTTTTGGAACTTTTCCAATTATTTGCACCACCGCAAGGATTGGCAGATACTTACACCACCAGAGTCCCCCTACAGTGATCACCCCACTCTCACTCGATCGAGTCATGTCCCTGATCATCTTTTGACTCCCACTGAGAAAAGGAGAGTGAGAAGGAGGGCGGCCAAAGCTGCTGCATCTGTCATGGAGGCCTCTGTGCTGGTTCCAGCCTCCGAATCGGCTGTATCCCTCATAGTCACGTCTGAGTCAACCAAGTGCTCTGAAGCAGTCAAGCTCAAGGAAGCCATGAGGGAGGTTCCCCTGTTAGCCCCTGTTCCTGTGCCAGTCAAGCCTGTTTTAGTCCATTCAAAGCCAGTCAAGTCCAGTCCTGAAAATTCTGTGTCAATGTCAGTTCATGTAAGTCAAGATGTAGGTGACATGAATGCTTACAGGCCTGGGAGACGAAAGGGTAGGAGGGCCTGCGCCAGGAGAGCTAGAGACCTTAGTCTGGAGATCCCTCCTGCAGTTTCCCTGGGTGATCTCAAGTGGCCTGCTGCTTCAGTCATGACCATGGAGTCCAGTGGTGAGCAGCCAGCTCCAGAGCTCACTCCAGTGTCTGCTCCAGCCCCTGTGTCTAGCCCACAGAGGACTCCAATCTTGGTGGCCCCAGCGGGCAATTCCACAGCCCTCGAGGGTGGTCAAGAACCCACCCCCGAGTCTGTTCCAGTAGCCCTGGAGGGCAGCTCAGCAGCCCCCGAGGGAGGTCAGGAACCCACTCCCGAGTCAGTTCCAGTAGCCCCGGAGGGCAGCTCAGCAGCCCCTGAGGGCGGTCAAGAACCCACTCCCGAGTCAGTTGCAGTAGCCCTGGAGGGCAGCTCAGCAGCCCCTGAGGGCGGTCAAGAACCCACTCCCGAGTCAGTTCCAGTAGCCCCGGAGGGCAGCTCAGCAGCCCCTGAGGGCGGTCAAGAACCCACTCCCGAGTCAGTTCCAGTAGCCCCGGAGGGCAGCTCAGCAGCCCCTGAGGGCGGTCAAGAACCCACTCCCGAGTCAGTTCCAGTAGCCCCGGAGGGCAGCTCAGCAGCCCCTGAGGGCGGGCAAGAATGCACTCACGCGTCAGTTCCATTAGCCCCGGAGGGCAGTCCAGGACCAAGTCCGGAGCCCATTCCTGCAACCCCAGGGGGCCCTCAAGAATCAGTCCCTGAGTCCATTCCTGCAGCCCCGGAGGGCAGTTCGTCCACCCGCCAGGCCACTCAAAGGTCAGTCTCTGAGCCCGTTCCTGCCGCCCCAGGGGGCAGTTTATCAGCTTCTGAGTCTCTTCCTGTGGCCCAGGAGGGCATTTCAACAGTCCCCACAAACCTTCCACAGTCGCCTTTGGAGCCCGGTCCAGAGAACCCTAATCTCTTTAAAGCCATTCCAGAATCCCTTGCTAGTCATGTCTTGCCAACCAAGAATACCCCGCAATCCAACCTGAATACCCAGTCCAGTTGGCAACCCTTGCCTGTGAGAGGTGTTCCTGTAGGGAGAGGTGCCACCAGCCATGCCCCCACCTTTGCAGAGTCGGATAGACCGGGTTTCCCCAAGCCGGCAGCACCCTGGCCTAACCATTCCCTGGAACTTTTTCCACCCCTCCCAGCCCACCCCCTGTTTTCCCTGATAGGCCTGGATTTCCAAGGTTTTCATCCCACCCACCCCCCCAGTCAGTACCATCTTGGCCCCCTACCATGCCTGTGCCCCCTTTCACTCCTCCACCCAGGGTGGACGCCTGGAGGCGTCCTTTGGAGGGGGGGGGGGGGGTACTGTCAGGATCCTGCCCTGAAAGTCTTGTCTGTACTGTCTTTGTTCAATGTGTCTTTGTTTATTTTGTGCCTGAGCACATGGTTGTGTCTCTTGTGTCTACCACGTGCTCCTCTTGTCCCACCTCCTTGTTTTCCCTGGTCACGCCCTCTTGTCTAGTCCCCATTAGTCAGAGTGTTGTCACCTGTTTCTCATGTCTCTGTATGCTTTTATTGTGACCATTTCCCTCATGTGTTGCCTGTTCGTTTTGTGTGTGAGTTAGTGTCTGCTTAGCGTGCTAGCTGTTCTATACTAATAGAGTTTTTCCCTTGTCAGTTTAAGTCTGGTATTTGTTAGTTTAAGTTTATCTCGACCCTGTTTATTCTAGTCTAGTTTAAGTGTTTCTTTTTGTTTGGATCTCACTTTTAATTTGACTTGAGTTTGACTTGTTCTTTGAAGTATTTATTTTCCCCTTTGAGTTATTCTCTTGGTTAGTCTTTCCAGTTATTTCTAGAACTTTATTTTGTATTTGTTTCTTTACCTTTTTAGTTTACTTTGGTTAGTTAGCTTTGGTTACTTCCCTAGTCATCTTGTTTCTAGGTCATAGCTCCCCGGTCTGATTTTTGCCCTTGTATTATTATTATTATTATTATTATTATTATTATTATTATTGTTGTTGTTGTTGTTGTTCTCATGTTGTCTTAAGTCTTGTCTAGTGTTTTGTGAGTTCTGTCTGTTCCTGTCTTGCCTGCTGCCTTCTCCCTGGCTACTGGGCCTCCCCGCCTGGAGATCTGACGTGTGTGGCTTTACCTCTATAGTCAAGTGCCCTTGGTTCCTGGTGTTGTGGTCTGGTCCCTTGCACAGCCTCCTCAACAGTCCTGCACTCAGTTATCACCCAGAGCCCCCTCGGCGGTCATCCCCCCCATCTGCCTGCTTCACTGTCTACCCATCTACCCAATCCTACTGTCTGGACTGTTCAAGCCACTCCCTCCTGTCGTGCTTTGTCTTGTTGTCAATAAACGTTCCTTGTTCACTCTGCATCTGGGTCCTCTCCCTCAGTAACCCTGACAAAACTCCTAATTTGCTACTTACTTATAGTTAGTAAGGTAGTTGTTTAGTTTAGGAATGGTGTATGATTAAGGGATCTACAATATGTTCACGCAGAATAAGGCATTAATATGTGCTTTATAAGTACTTATAAACAGCTGATAGGCTAGTATTATGCAAGCTAGTTAATAGTGAGAATTGTTCCTTAAAATAAAGTTCTAGCAAAACTATCATAGTGTGTGGGCGGTATAATGATACGTAGATACACTTAATGTGGAAAATCTTCTATTTATAATCAGTTTTTTATTTTTAGAATTTTTTTAATATCTAAGAGTCTTATATCTTCCCCAACTTGGTTTGATTTTATTATTTAAATTAATTTATATATATATATATATATTTATTTATTTTTTATGTTTTTTTACATTGTCACAATGCAACCTGGTATTGTCCTCTGTGCAATGGATACAAGCAAAGTTAATTTAGAATTTGGCCTAAAGAAGGTTTCTCAGAATAGCTTTCATGCTCAAGGCACTAAGATGCTGCCAGCATGGGCAGCTCACTAGCTTTTGGAACACAATCTGTATATATTGATGCTTACCAACACACTCTGGTTGTATCCCACTCCATGTTAAATTTTCTAAACACGTTCTTGTTGTTGAGCCGAGGATGTGATAGTTTTTCCGACATCTGAAGAAAACTTTACTTCCAACCTGAAAAAAGAGAATTACATTATTGGGACTGAAACCCTGAAACCAAAGAAACACAAGCTGTTATTTACTCAACTAAAGGACAGGAAATTATTGAATGTCATTTGTTCTCACCTCAAATCCCTGAGCCTGGACTGGAATTCCATATGCTGGGGTTCCGGGATCCTTACATGCATTGTTGGTTGGATCTATAAACAGACATTCACATATTTTAGAAGAATGTATTTAAATATATAAATCAATATTTATGTATCGCATGGCAGTGGAATTGCATTGCTTTTATTCAAGGTATATAGTGGATCACCGATGCATGAAGGCTGTATTCCACTCCATGAACCGTCCGCCTCACAAACTCTTCTTGAGGAGCCCACCAGCAGGAATGGAGGTCTGCAGTAGAATGACACCTCTGATTTGTAGGTGAACTGCCGGCCCTCTATGAAGCCCTCTGCAGGAGTGCCTGGATCTCCACATAACATGGCTGTAAAGGAATTATATATATATCGGTGTGTGTGTGTGTGTGTGTGTGTACCACCATTATGCCTATGGGATGTCCTCACTTTTCACAGAAATCAAACATGAGTGTGTGTGTGTGCTTGTGTGTGTGTGTGTGTATACAGTATATGCAGTAGACTGTCATTAAAACAAGATAGTCAAGCATTGGAAATGCAAAGGAATAATAAAAACCCTCAGAAATTGATTAGACTGATTTGTTTGATCAAGTGTGCTGTCAAATGATCAGATCAAACGGATTCATTTGTTTGCTATGATTGTCTATGAAGATATGTTTTCAGTGGACTTCAACAATCTGCTTTGCTTGAGAAAACATGAAAATATAGTTACAATTTATCTTTTTTTTCCCCCATTTGATTTAATCAATTATTTAATTTAATTATTTTTGTATCAAATACATGTACAATGTGATATTTATTCTGCATGAGCATATTTTACATCCCTAATCCTACCTAATACCTAAATTAATGTAACAATTTCCTTACTAACTGTCAATAAGCAGCAAATTAGGAACTTATTGAGGCAAAAGTCCTAGTTAATGGTTTGGTAATAGTGAGAATTGGACCTTAAAATAAAATGTGACCAAAATTTTGTTTAGATGATCAAAGGTATTGATCAACAAGTTTGATTTCAACAAGTTTCAAAGCAGCATACAAAACCACTTCTGGAGAAAACAAGCATTTGTGTCTTGTGCCTCCAAACTTTACTTACTGAGATATACGCAGTCTTCCTGACATCTTCTCCGTCAGACAACTAGCCCTGTTCTTTTTCATATAATAATACTTCTTGGTGTGTGTACTTACAATAAGGTTTCTTTTTTCTGTCACTTTTAACAAGGATTTTTGTTGTAACATTGTGTCAAAGGCTTTCAATAAAAGCTAGAAGGATTTAACAGTGATTCTCTGCATGCACCTCGTACTTCTCACGCTGCATGCTGGAAAGCCAGGCTACTTGAGGGATCCATTTGTGATGTGTTGACACTTGTATTGAAAATGTCAAAACTGGTTTTATAATGTGGTGTAGCTGCATTTCACACAATTTCAGTCAAGCCATGGACCTTCCATCATAGCGACACAATACTCTAAAGACAACAACAGTCGCCGCAGAAAATATCAACTTTTGGCCCATATGTGGATTTACAGCTGGGCGCTATGATGGTATGAATGGTGTGATGGCAGAAAAATGTCAAAATGGTAGAGATCTTGCTATATTATTAATACTGAAGAATATGTGTTTAGGTGGTTATTAGTTATTTTATTATTTTTATTTTTTCTTAAATGTTAGAGCGAACTACAGAAAGTGTTAGCTTAGCACAAAACAGACTGTACTTTTATCCTCACATGATCATTATCATTCGTATATGCTGGATCTTTTCATGGATGTGTTAATGGAGTTTAATTTTGTTTTCTGTCAATGGAACATAACAGTACTTACGCAGACACTGAGGGATTTCGCCACGCCATATGCCGTTCCCTTCACATGTGGCTATTCCAGGAGAGGACAACTGGTATCCTTCAAAGCAGCTGTAGGTAACACTTGAACCCCACTGCAGGTCTGAGCCCTCCACTCGCCCATTGGGTATAGCTGGTGGCTGGCCACACATGATGACTGAAAAACACCACCACAAAAGTATTCAGTATTTAATAATTGGCCCCCTTTTTTTCATTGAGTGGAACTGGGATAGTCCAATGATCACTGGATAGAGTCCTGTAATTGAAATTGCATTGCAATTTAAATAAATTTAACACTCTCACAGCTAAAGATTTTCATTAATCCAAGTTTTGTAAGAAAACACATAATTAAATTAATAATTTGACTAATTATGTCAAAATTTACTCAGTGACACTGTACGTAGAATACATCTTTAACTGATTGCACATATTTTTAATACCATCAAAAAAGAAAAGAAAAAAAGGAACGACATTGAAACACATTTTAGGGTAAAAGTATTGCATTCATATAACCTTTAAAAAATAAATACTAACATCAAAATTTGACATAAATTAACGCATTATGGAAATGGACTTTCACCATTGTCAACTGATGCTTTACACCATTTTTTTATTACTTATTTATTTATTTATTTATTTATTGACATTAACTAAATGTTACAATAAAATCTATAAGAATGCATTAAATGAATATTTTTGTTGCTGCAACTGAACACCATGCCTTGTACATTTTGCACTGTTATTGATCACCTTTTTGCCATCATGAAGGGTCCTTAGGTGAAATTAATTTGTTTATAAATGCTGTGTGACTAATCATTATGCTATAATAAGAAAAGTGTTTTTACATAGCACATCACACTGCAGGATGTGTCTGAAAATATTTCATCTCAACTACACATATATAAATTAAATACAAACCTCTATAGGTGGCTTTTTAAACATTGGTTATCAATATAAAGTAATGTTTCTGGAAATACCCCATGTCATGTAGCATTAAAACCTACACCTACCTTTATTTAGATATTATTTAGACTGTCCTATATTCAAATTCAAATTCCATATTCTGTTTGCTACCTCAGTTCAAACTAAAGGAATGGATCTGAAATGCATTTTAAAAGGAATTCTGAACAGCCGACAGCTCTGATTTCATCACCATCATTATTACTGACGGAAGATGTGTCCAAACCCAGCACCTCCTTCTTTCACTTGTTTAGATGCAGAAAAGGGAGATCTGAAAGAAGAGTATGCTAACAAGGGGATTAGAGTTATTTATTTTCTTTCCTTGATCATTACGTTCCATTTGCTAATGGGAGGAAGTGTATTGCTTATGGGAGGAAACGATGACTTAATGGGATTACGTACTAAAATCGCTCTGAATATTAAACATCTATCACATTTCTTCCTGCATCAGAAAAAAAAAAAAAAAAAATAATAATAATAATAATAATAATATATATATATATATATATATATATATGATATTTTCTAGAACCGATCGTGAGGAGGCTGAGCTGTCTGCATTGCACCACTTGCTAATTTCATTTTGACATCTGATAACATAGATCCTACACATTTCATGGCAACATCTCCTTGGAGTTCATAAGTGAATAATCTCACTTTGCCAGGCAAGTCAAAAAAAAAAAAAAAAACAAAGATCAAAAACATCTGAAAGGCTTTTGAAGTTGCGAAGAACTCCACAATATTAGTATATATTTTAAAAGCTCTCGTGATGCTGTTTGCAGAGTGACAGGAAATTCTGCCCTCTCTGCCTTCACAGAGAGAACCGTGTATGTTTGTAAGTTACCTCTGCAGCTTGGTTTGGTCTGATTCCAAGTGCCATCTTTGCTGCAGCGTAGAGTAGATGAACCAGGGGGTTCCATCACATACCCAGGGTTACAGCGAAAGTGGATGGTTTTGTTAAATATGAACTCATTTCCAATGTAAATTCCATTGGCAATTGGACCAGGATCCCCACAGCTGATAACTGCAAAGAGAGAGGACAAGCTAGACTCAAACATTTTCAACATTCTTTATTAAGTCATAGAGATTGCACAAGGACATTTAATAATAATAATTATTATTTCTGTTCACATCAAACTGCACTCCCTACAACTTCATATGAATTTTCATCTGTTAGTCCTTACTGTGTAGACAGAGTATGGGATGTAAATGGATATGGAAAATAAATATATACATAAATTAATATTAAAGAATAAATCATTAAATGTGAAAAAATGGGTCTGAATACTTTCTGTATGCACCTTATATTTAAAATATTGGGTCTTTTGGGCTACATTTGGTTTCACATTATTTTCACCTTCACGTGGGACCAACAATGCTCACAATTCACATATATTTTAAGCACTTTATTTTACATTTCTCATTAAAAAATTCATGATCAGAATAATATTTTTTTTGTTAAAATAAGTAGTCAGTTCTGTCCATCTTTTGCTTAGATAACACCACCACATGTCTTTGTAAAAGCTAATGAGTATAATTTGAGAATGTCTCAAAGACCATTTTGTACTTCAGTGGAATCAAAAACAGCTGACCTTTAATAGAAAAAAATAAAATAAAATAAATAAATAATAATAATTTTTATTTTATGACCTAGAATATTCTAACTTGTCTTTGTTTTTATTTGATCTCTTTTATCCAGGCTAAATACATTTCTATATCCCAGATTTTCAATGTGGTATCAGATTTTGGGCCCCACTGTATATTTTCCCATTACAGGCTATTAAACAAAACCTATATCACACAGCTTAAACTGCTGAACTTTATGGAGAGATGATGATTCTTCCTGTTGTCGCCCCCTTTTTTTTAACTTAAGAAGAGAAACTTTGTTAACATGTTCAATCTGTGTTAACATTGATGGATCACGTGACTTGTGACAGAACTCATCCGTTATTAGTGCACTTAGTGCAACCCCTGAAGCACACAGGGTACATTACATAAGCAATGCCTGTGTAATTACAAAAGCAGGGTAAAAAAAATAATAATAATAATAATAAAAAATAAATAAATAAATAAATAAATAAATAAATAAATAAAAACATTTGTTAATCACAAAGAGTAAAAGTTGCTGTTCTGACCGATGCAATCTGGTGCTGAGCCGGTCCAGGTGCCATTGGTGGTGCAATGGCGAGTGGTGAGGCCCGTTGTCTTGTACCCCTCCCAGCAGGCGTACGTCACCGAGCTAGGAAACAGCATACCATCACTGAAAATGATCCTGGCATAGGCCGGCGTTCCAGGATTTCCACAGGATACAGCTGGGAAGGCAATCAAAGACCCAAAGAAGTTAAAAGAGAGAATGTGAGCCCTTTGGGATTGAAAACAGCAGTCGCAAGAGAAGAGCGTCTGTGAAACATATCTAAGGGCTAGCACCTCATGCAAAACACTTGAAATTAGACCACAATCACAGTGTTTTACAGCCTGCAGAGTGTTGTAGGCAAGGTAGACAAACTTCCATTTCCAATTAGCTTTTAACAAGTTTTTTTTTTCTCTTTTTCCTCATACTTTGAAGTGTCGTTTTCAGATAAGGGCAGTAAAGATGATACGCGCCAATGTGGTTAATTAGAGTTTGAATTCTAATAGCACAGAGATGCGTGACAGCCTTTAATTGGTCGTGTGTCCCTACGACAGCACTTTTCTTAATTATGACGACTCATGTGCAACAGCCAATATTTAAATTGTACATTTTGACTGTTTTTTAAAAAGAAAGAACAAGGAATTTTATGCAAAGTAATTTTCTATTGTGAAATTATTTTTAACAGGATCTTTTAAATAAACAGTACAGGAAACCGGAGCCTAGAGTGTTGCTAGAAAGGTAGATCAAATTAGTTCCAACTTTAATTATTTTCTTTGCTAGTACTTTCAAATAACAATAGAGTTCAGATTTATTAGAATCTGAAAACATGCACAGAGATGCACGGTAACTACCTGCAATTGGTCAGGTGTCCCTATGACACAGCTTTCAATAATGATTTCTAAATTATGATGAACAATGTGCAAAAGAAAATTAGATTTAAATGACTTGTTTTCATTTCTATTAAAGAAACAATAATTTAAGGGTGTTTTTATGCCCCAAGAGCATATTGAATATCAATTAGTTGTTGGTTAAGTTACAGTTAAGAAATCATTATTAAACCTCTATAATTGCATTTGGAGTTTCATCATCTCTAGGTTATTTACATCAGCAGAACAGTTGTTTAAATAGTTGGTGACATAGAGGACTCACTTAATCTTTATTCAACATTTTGTAGCTGTAATTTGGCCCTCATATCCTCTTGGATTAAATAATATAAAATGTAAGTAAATAGAGAAATACTGGACCAATTAAGATTTAATGGGATCCCAATACAGGGCTGCTGTAAACAGATACAGCTCCCAATTTTAAAGGGGTCATATGATGCGATTTAAAAATTTTCTTTCTCTTTGGAGTGTTACAAGCTCTTGGAGCATAAAGAAAATCTGTAAAGCTGCAAAGACTACAGTCTCAAATCCAAAAGATGTTCTTTATAAAAGTTAACAGTCAACCCCTCCCCTCTAAAATGGCTTGTTCTAACACACCCTCACATCTCTACGTCATTATGTGGAAAGATTTGCATAACGCCGCCCAAATGTTCACGCAAAGAAAGGAGGAGTAACTTTTATTCTCTCTGTTGCCACCGCTGAAATGTAATGGAACATCGTTGTGAAAGCGAAAAAACGTGTTTGGCCTTCGAAAAGAGGACACAACTAGAACTCAGTGGTTAAGTTTTATTTAAAAACTGTTCCAGAACAGTCCAAACCAAATATTCAGATCAATGCTGTGCATTTTATGGATGTGGACTAGCCTGCAACACATCTGTGGCACAATGGCTGTTTCTATAAAGCGGGGCATTTCAAACGTTGCAAGGACAGTCTGGAACTTCTGACTCACAGATTGTAAGTAAGTTATTTATATTTTCATTAATTTGGCACTGATAATTCAAACGCAGTTTCAATGTGCTCGAAACAGTTTTGAGCACTGTAGAGTAGGTTTGTTTGTTGTTTCTAAGATCATGCAGACATGGTTTCATGTTTACGCAGCGCGATATGCAACGCAACGCAACATGTAAAAAGGCAATATAAGTAATTATGTCCCAAATGGTTCCAATAAAAACCTGGTTTGTAATGTTTTTTGTTTTTTTTTTGACTCGTCTAGTGATGTCCGGATCTAGTGATATCCATGTCACGGTTCATGGGTCAGTGCGCTTATTTTGTGTCTCTGTCTGATTGTGTCTGTCTGCAACAGCTGCGTTAATGAGCACCAGCTGTAGCTCATTTGCGCTGCCTTTAAGTTTGGCTGGCTTCCTGTTCATGTTGCAGGTTCGTTGATATCTCGTCTGTCTCTCTTGTCTTGTTGTGCTCCTGTTCCTCGAGTTGGCATTCTCTGGATCTTATTCCTCGCCCGCCTGAGATTCCTGTGCTGGTTTTGAGTTACTGCAGCTTGAGTGTTCTGGACGTGATTCATCTGGGGTTATGCCATCGTCTTCCTATGTTCTCATTGCTGACTATCTGAGCTACAAAAAAAACATTTTTACCTTGCACTTGGATCTCGTGACTCGATCATTGTGACAGAACAAACCAACCAAAATGGAACCAGCGAGCTTGGCAGAACTACAAGACTTTTAAACCAGTGGTAACTCTCGCATGGAATACCAAGAGGACCAGAGGATGGCTACGGGTTGTGCTGTCCAAGTCCTGGTCACTCACGGAACTTACCACTCAGTTTCAGCGCTTCAAGTTAGAGACCGTTTCTTCTCAGCAACCACCTGCGTCTAATCCACCAGCTGCCGTGGATCAAAATATCCGCTCTCCTGAGCCTCACCAGCTTTTTATTCCGGGGAGCCCCAGTTGTGTCACAAATTTTTTGCTAAATGCTCCCTCTATATTTATTTTCAACCGTCATCGTTTCCCACCAAGGAGTCTAAGATAGCGTTCATTATAACTCTGCTCACAGGACGAGCGGCTCGCTGGGGAACCACTGTGTGGGAACAGAGACTTTCGTGCTGTGCCTTCTTTCAAGTGTTCTCAGAGGAGTAGAAGAAGATATTTGATCGCGCTGCTTATGGCAGAGAGGCAGCTAGACTTCTCGTGGAGCTGCAACAAGGGGATCACACCGTAGCCGATTATTCTATCGAATTTCATACTTTAGCTGCAGTGTGTGGCTGGAATTCTGAGGCACAGTTGGACCTGTTGTTACACAGATTTTCGGACACCATCAAGGATGAGATTTATTCCTCGGATTTACCCATGAGGGTGGATAAACTCATTGAGCTGGCTATTCGTGTGGATGCCAGAGTAAGGAGGTGTGTCCAACAGAAGACACTACGGAGAATCCCTGACGTCAGTCATCATAGCAACATGTCATCAGTCACTGAGGAGAGGGAGTTCCCTTTCCCTGATCCCCAACCCATGCAGATGGGCAGATCTTGCCTATCGCAGCAGGAGAAGCAGAGATACAGAGAGCAAGGATTATGCTTGTACTGTGGAGCCGGGGGTCACGTCGTTCAGCAATGTCCAGTAAAAGCCGGTGCCCGCCAGTAGGTAAGAGGTTACTGACGGTGAAGCAACTCTCAAAAAATCCTCTCTTTCTGTCACGTCACTACCGGTAATGCTGACACTTCATTCATTAACTTTTGATTGCGAGGCTTTGGTGGATTTGGGGGCAGGGGGTAATTTTCTAGACATTAATGTGGCTAAAAGACTTAAGATACCCATGGTAGAACTTTCTCAGCCCATCTCTGCGGTGGCTCTTAATGGTCAGCCATTACCCTCCGTCACACATTCCAAGGTCGCCATTAAACTCTGGACAACCCACTGAGGACATTGACTTTCTGTTCACTGACACTCCTGCTGCTCCTGTGGTTTTGGGGTATCCCTGGCTGGTGCTCCATAATCCCCACATAAACTGGGGAAAAAATTCTGTCTTGTCCTGGAGTGAATATTGTTATACATCATGTATGTTGTCTACATGTTCCCCTGTCTTGTTCTGTGTTTCAGGATGATCACACTGACTTGTCTAATGTGCCACGTGAGTACCCCGACCTGAAGAGAGTGTTCAGTAAGTCTCGGGCTGCTTCTCTACCTCCACATCATCCCTATGACTGTGCTATGGAGTTATTGTCAGGTACGTCTCCGCCTAAAGGCAAATTATATTTGCTTTCCAATCCGGAGAGGGAGGTCATGGACAAATATATTTCTCATTCTCTTGCAGCCAAGATCATCCACCCCATTCCTCTCCATCGGGTGCGGGATTTTTTTTTTGTGAAAAAGACGGCTCTCTTCAGGAATAAAAAATAGAAAAAAATACAAATAGGTGTGTAAGGAAAGACAATATACAAATTGACAATGTATGGCAGGTATGTTACAATGAGCATTTATGCATGTACATGTTTATTATGTGCAAAAAAATTAAGTATACGCTAAGTATGTTTGTTAGATAAATACGTGTATGTGTTTATAAATATAAATAGTGTAGTGTGTTCCACAGTTATTATCAGCTGTTCATAAAATGGATTGGCTGAGGGAAGAAACTTTTCCTGTGTCTGGTCGTTCTGGTGCTCAGAGCTCTGTAGAGTCGACCAGATGGCAACAGTTCAAAGAGGGAGTGTGCTGGATGTGAGGGGTCCAGAGTTATTTTGACAGCCCTTTTTTCTCACTCTGGATAAGTACAGTTCTTGAATAGATGGGAGAGTCCGGACTACCCTCTGTAGTCTTCTGAGGTCCGATTTAGAAGCTGAGCTGAACCAGACAGTTACTGAAGTGCAGAGGATGGATTTGATGATGGTGGAGTAGAACTGTTTCAGCAGCTCCTGTGGCAGGTTAAACTTCCTCAGCTAGCAAAGGAAGTACAACCTCTGCTGGGCCTTTTTCACAATGGAGTCAATGTGAATGTCCCACTTCAGGTTTTGAGAGATAGTGGCTACCAGGAACCTGAATGACTCCACTGCAGTCACAGTGCTGTTCATGATGGTGAGTGGGGGGAGTGCAGGGAGGTTTCTCCTGAAGTCCACGATCATCTCCACTGTTTTGAACATGTTAAGCTCCAGGTTGTTGAGAGTGCACCAGACAGCCAGCTCTTTTACCTCCTGTCTGTAAGCAGACTCGTCACCGTCCTGAATGAGGCCGATGAGTGTGGTGTCGTCTGCAAACTTCAGGAGCTTGACAGAAGGGTCCTTGGAATGTGCAATCGTTAGTGTTCAGGGAGAAGAGCAGTGGGGAGAGAACACAGACCTGGAGAGCTCCGGTGCTGATTGCACGGGTGCTGGATGTGTATTTACCCAGCCTCACTAGCTGCTGCCTGTCTGTCAGGAAGCTGTTGATCCACTGACAGATGGACGTGGGCATGGAGAGCTGAGTTAGTTTGGGCAGGAGGAGGTTTGGAATGATCGTGTTAAAGGCCGAGCTGAAGTCCACAAACAGGATCCTCATATAAGTCCCCGGTCTGTCTAGGTGTTGCAGAACATAATGCAGTCCGATGTTTACTGCATCAACCACAGACCTGTTTGCTCTGTAGGCAAACTGAATAGGATCTAGCAAGGGTCCAGTGATGTCTTTCAGGTGGGCCAGCACCAGTTTTTCAAATGACTTCATGACTACAGACGTTAGAGCCACAGGCCTGTAGTCATTAGCCGCATTTCCACTGTCGGGCCAGTGCGAGCCAGGGCTTAAAGCATGCCGGGCGGGGCAAATAGACTCGGGGCAGTAGCACCAAGGCCAGAATAGCGCAGGGATTCCATAGTGGAGCCTGAAGCTCCGCTGCGCGTTACTAAAAGACGCCCTTTACACACCTCTCAGAACAACATCATGCAACCTCATCATTTCACCAACAAAGATAAGTTATCAGAAAACTAAGAAATAAGTCACTGGAACATGTGCGATCACACATGAACATGATAAAAGTGGCCATTTGTTTGCATGCTTTGTTATATATTCAAATTCAAAAGCATCGATGTTTTAACTATAGAATACATGATACATTGATCATATTGATATTTATAAGCGATGTAAAAGACTATGCACGCTAAACATTAGTAAACATGGTAAATATGACCGCTTGGATAAACCTCAGCTTCTTATTCTCTATCACAAATGTGTATTTATTAAGTAATGCCTAGCGTGCATAGTCTTTTGCATCGCTTATAAATATCTCAGCCTTGTATCGTGATTATAATCCACATTGGATCAAGTTATTTCAAACACTCGCTGCTGACTGAAAGAGAGTTATGAGCTCGACTTATTTAAAAAAAGTGTTTAATGCTGGTGTTAAAGCTGTTATCTTTCTGAAATGATCCGCACTGACGCTCTCTAGATGCTCTCTAGAGTCCCGGGCAGGCAGGAATTGTGGGTGGGGGGAGTACATGTACAGTTCTCTCTCCACCTTCAATACCACGACTTAGGTGCCCTTGAGCAAGGCATCGAACCCCCAACTGCTCCCCGGGCGCCGCAGCATAAATGGCTGCCCACTGCTCCGGGTGTGTGTTCACAGTGTGTGTGTGTGTGTTCACTGCTGTGTGTGTGTGCACTTCGGATGGGTTAAATGCAGAGCACAAATTCTGAGTATGGGTCACCATACTTGGCTGAATGTAACGTCACTTTCACTTTCACTTTCAAATCGAACTGAATCATTTGAAATGGTTTGCATCTCCAGTATGGACTAACCCACAAATTGCTTAAGTTATATGGTTTATAAACATGCCTTACACTCCCTCTGATGCGAAATGAAACCAACAGGGGAAGGGCTAAGAGGTAGAATTGGGATTGGTCCTTAGTCTCATGCTGCTGGCCTGGGAGATGGCATACTGTATGTTAAGGGGCGTAACATTTCCATCACATGCTTTAGGCATTCGGCCAATCACAATGCACTGGATAGCTGGCCAATCAGAGCACATCTCGCTTTTTCAGAACGATGAGTCTTGTAAAATTCAATGCATTTCAGAAGGCGGGGCATAGAGGAGAAACAATAATATATATATATATATATGTTTTTTTTTTTTACCTTAAACCGCATAAACATATTGCATTACATCAAATACACAAAATAATGTTCTCTTTATTTATCAGCATCATATGACCCCTTTAAGTCATTATTTGTAAGTAGCAACAGGCTTGTGTTTTATGTCTGTATCTGGAAAGTATTGTCTGTATCCTCACAACTGTACTAAAGCCCACCGAAGAGTTACCACCCGCAGCGTTCTGTCTCAGCCATGTGTTATAGCCCCTATTCAATTATGAATGTGCCCTGAATAATGTATATTATCAATCTCTTTTACACAACCCCATCTGTACTGTCTGTAGCTGAAAACAAACAAATAAATTAGTGATAAAACACATTAAGCTATTGGGCACATTGTTGCTGTCCTCTAATAATATGGCATAAATACTTCCTGCGGTGATTCAGACCTCTAGCTTCCATGAGATTTATTTGCTGAGTGATATTATTATTTTCATCTGAGAATAACTAAATTAAATATTGAGAAATAAAATGAAGCTGTGCAATGAAATTGATGAATGTTTAGGTGTGGGTAAGTTAATAGAAAATAGAAAATGTTATTTGTTAATTTATATTAACTATATCTAAACTAAATATAAATTATACATGAACTAATTTAAAATGTTCTAATTGTCAGACAAGAGTCAGTGATCAAATACACAAACAGGGACTGAATATGGGAAATCTGGAGGACAATGACAAAGAACATGAATATGGTCAGTTGCAAAATAAGGGAACCATTTGAAGTTAATATATATTCTTTGCTCACACTCTGAATCATGTCAAAATGTCATGTGTTTCCATTTGTAGCTAGCCAGAGGAGTGATTCTTAGTAAAGTAATGTATCATTAGATACTATGCTTAATGACAGGGCCTTTTGTGTGGCTCCACTAACCAGAGTCATTGAGTTAAGTCGCAATTACCGATTTTAGGCCGGTTAGCATAAAAAGATCAATTTTACAATAATTACAGTGTACAATTCAGGAAACAGTGAGCACAGCAGGTTAAGCGAGGTTCAGAAACAAAGAGAGCACATCGTAATTTGATCCGACTTTAGTTTCTAAGAATACATTTAAACCTTTATAAATATACAGCACAAACTAAAAAACCCTAGTCCCTCAAGCATACATTTTACTCATTAGGCCACTGCCTGTACTGGATTACAATTTGCTCAGAGGAATGCTTGCTTTCTGATCAAATTAATCTCAAGTGCAGAGCCACATCCTAGTCTACAGGTATCTGTGACTCTCACCTTCACACACGGGCTGGGTTCCGGTCCAGGACCCGTTCTGCAGACAGGTGCGCTCAGAAGATCCGATCGGCATGTAGCCCGCTTCGCACGTGAACCTTAGGAGGCTTTTATGCCTGAACTCTTCCCCAAGACGAGAACCGTGAGGAGGAATTCCTGGATCGCCACAGAATCCCGGACTATCACCTGAAATGCACATAGGCTTGACTCTCGTTCCTCAGTGACCTCGGTTCAAGAAATGTTTGTAAGCAAATAAAACACAAATAAAGACTTTATTCAACAATTGTGTTGTCAACTGTCTTCTCTGTGACTCCACATCCCTCGAACTGCCTGTGCTCTTCTTATGCGAAAGGTGTAGGACACTAACTTGAATACATAATTTTCAGTGTGGGTGTCCCTGATGGCCTTTTTATGGTTCAGTTACTGTTTTCCTTTTGACTTCTCTGATTGGTGGATTCCTTCTTCACCATGAATTTGTAAATTAGGTGTTAATATATGCTTCTGTAGCAGCAAACCAATCTTAGAGCTCATGGTCGATCTATCTTGAATCAGTTTATATATGAACAAAATGAATGTGTGCACTTCTTACCAAACTGCTATGCTCTAGTCTGGTTTATGTTATTATTTCATAAACCTATCACATAAACATATAATGTCAGAGAGCTGCGTGATGTGCACATCATCTGGACTAGTGAGAATACAAGAACTTTGTCAGTGCTGATGTCAACAGCAGTTACTGTTTAAATTTAACATCTGTCTGAGCTCAGATAGACACTTAAGTCTGAAGTAAGCTGAGCTGCTCAGACAGAGGCTTAAAGATCAGCTAGCCAGCTGGTCTGCAGTCTCTCGCCCTGAGGCTCTGCCACCTGCTGAAGTGTGTACCGGAGCAGTAGGGCGGCGAGCCGCTCCACCGGCCATCATCCAGACACTGGCGCGTGGCGTTCCCCACAAGAGTTCGGCCCTGGCTGCAAGAGTAATGGACTACAGCTCTGTTGGTGAACTTCTGGCCCGACATGACAGCAAACGGCGGTGTGCCGGGATCACCGCAGGATATTGCTATGGGTGGCAGAAGAAAGAGAAAGGACCAACTCAGATAAGATTCTTCAAAACTTCAGTTTTCTATTCCATAATATCAAACTGTGCCGCAAAGCACTGCTTAAAACCTATATACTGCAGAAAAGTAAATGCTATACAGTTTTGAACATAGCCATATCCAGATTTGAACATAGCCATACCCAGACACCAATTAGATGTTTTCCAAAGAGGCAATCACATTGGCTGAATGCTTGCATTCAAACAGATATATGGAGAGCAACAAAATAGAAAAAAAAACCTGCAGAGTCCTGAGATGTTGAACTATTTTCTTAACTTGACACATTTAAAATATAATATTGCTGCGTTTCCACCGAAATGACCCAGAAATGAAAGCTTTAGCTTAAGCTCTGCCAGGAAGACTCAATTGTTAGCATCACCTATTACCTTCTCAATTGTCCAATCACGTTCTAATAATAGAAGTATAAAAGAACCTGTGCTTACACTTGTCTGAGTTTGCAGATGTTGAACGCTTCACTCACCACCACCCACCCCTCCACCACCAAGATGGGCTCCTCCCTCACCAATAACAAGCTTCTTCCCTCCATCTTCCTTACCACTTCAGGATGTTCTTCACCTCCAACCATCCCACCACCACCAGGATGGTCCCTCCTAAAACCTCACAGGGGTCGGCTGCACCCCTGCCTTCATCATCAGGCAGGAAATCCTGAATCCGTACCCTCGGACTGCTATTTACGGATGGGGCCTACACCAAATACTACGATAAATACTGTAAATTGCTTGCTGGGTCATAAATAAATGGATGAATTGTTACAATATCTTCTTCGAGTCTTTCTGGTAGAACTTTTGTACCAGGAACTTGTTTTTCCCCCAGACTTGTTGCTTTCTGTGTTCTGTGAGAAACATTTTTAAATAAGTGCTGTCTTCATAAAAAAAAAAAAAACACAGATTTGAGTTTTAAACAACTACATTCTCGGCTGAAATATGTTTAAAATTACATTTCATGACTCAGTAACAGTAATATTTTGAAAATGATCCGTATTAATGGTGGTTGAAATCACAGTGCTGCGTTAACTCAACCAATCAGGATGTTTAGCACTCAAGTCCCGCCCCCGAAAGTTCTGGAACTTCTGAAAAAGTACTACATCGACAGCAGGGACTTTCTGAGGGGCATTTTTTTACCCGGATCTTTATTTAGTTACTGGTTCCTGCGGTGGAAACACACCGAGTATCAGCCCAAAGTCACTAGTTCCTGGGTAAAGTTCCTGCGGTGGAAACGTGGCTTATTGTCAAGTTATAAAATACACTTAAAAATAAGACCCCCCCCCCCCCCCCCCAAAAAAAAAAAAACACGTTTGCAAGACAATGGCAAAAGATGTTCGAATGCATCTGTATATTGTTCAACTATTTAAAAAATAAATACAAACATTTTGACAACGCAGTAATTGTCTTGTTTACAAAAGTCGTGTCTGCTACATAAGTGGTCCTTTATGGCTGAAATAGTGGAGCTTTTAAGAGGATGGATTTAGAAAAGCAACTTCTAAGAGATGACTTTAGTGCACTGACAGTTCAACAGTTATAGTTACCTTTAGCTTGGTAAAGCACATTGTCAGAATGCAAAAGCCCTCTCTAAAAAGTTACATCTCTAAATGTATCCCCTTTTGTGCAAAATCGCTAAAAATATTAAAGCTTAAAGAAAAAAATCTATGTAAACCAAAATACATAGATAATCACTCAAAAGTTTGTCCTTTAAAAAAAAAAAAAAAAAAAAAAAAAAAAATCAAAATAACTTGTGTAATATAAGTATGATCTAAGCTTATTTTTCTTATTTTTTTTCTTTAAAAAAAAAGGTCTCAACATCTTAAATAATCCTGCTTCTCCAATGAATTAAGCTTGTTTTAAGAATGTTGAATATTACAGAGACCAAGAACCAATTCTAATTTTGAAAAAGTTTTTTCAAGCATTCCATCACATGTATTCAACAGCAAAGCGGTTTTTGGCACTGAATCTCTGGACAAGTGTGTATTAGACTAAACATGAGGCTATCACTCACGAAGGCACTTAGGAAGTGATCTGTCCCAGAAGCCATTTGACTGGCAGGTGAGGACGGAGGAGCCGAGCAGATAGAAGCCTCTCTTGCAGTGATACATCACGCTGTTTCTGTAGTTGAAGCTTTCGGGGTAGAGCTGTTGAGAGTGACGAATCGTGTTCTCCACAAAGCCCGGATCAGAGCAGTTTACCACTGCAAGATAAAAACAGCCAGATGCTTAATGTCTGACAGAGTGCGGAAAGACAGAAGAAATCAATGGAGGAGGCTGAACAGTAGGATCACTGGTGCAGCCTCTGAAGCAATTTCAATCAACCCGTAAACCGCACTTTCTTTTTGAAGATATAAATTATAAGGGGGTGAATTGTGCTCCTTCAGAACTTACTTTGCCTTTTATCTGTGCACTTACACAACAGTGAAACGTCTTTTGTTTTCCTGTGCATACCTAGAACATGTCATGCATGCATTCTGATCTAAAGCTGACATATCTATTCATGCAGTGAACGTTATTCTACACATGTAGCTGATTCTTTCTACACTGTCTTGACAAATTTTGAGAGATGTGGTCATATTACATTTTTCTGTACTCAAACCGTGTACATGATGTCCTTGGCATGCTGTGTCGTCCATGCAGGTACAAATTCAGTTACTGCACTTCACAATTTAACAGGAAAAAAAAAAAAAAAAGATAGAAGTTGAGGCCATGTCCAGAGGAAACAAACCAGACTGCCTTCCCTCTGTGGCAGCTGTCATTGTCTCGGCACTCAATTAAGTCCCCGGGGAAAAGAAAAGTGGGTGGACAAGCAGCTAAAATGTTGATAATTGGCACCTGTTATTGGTGTGTTTTTCTTTGTGAGACATCATGGTTTCATCTGAGCGTACCTTGAAAATAAATATCTTAGAGGGACACAGCTCAGAATAAGAATAAGGCAGCATAATTGCCATATGGTTGACAGCTGAAAAACAATAACAATTACTTGGGAATTTATTTATTTATTTATTTTTTACAAATCTTATTTTTTACAATTGTATATGCCAGTTACTACTTCTTATTTATATGAGTAATGCAAAGTATTATTATTTTCAAATCTATATGATCATTAAAATTGGGTGTATTAACAGTGGTTTTGTATAATTGTATTTAAGTTTTACAAAGTGCATTAGATTTCTTATTCATGTGTATAGGATAAATGTACTTTTTTGCAAGTCAGTTCTACCTTTTTAATTTAGATGTAACAATTCTACATTTCTCATTTAAATGTCAACAAATAATAATAATTGGAGAAAAAAGAAGGTTAGTAATTTTCTAAATACTATATCAAAAACACAAAGCTCACATCAACTCAACTTGGGCTTGTTTTCTTTAACAATGCATCTGCTCAGAGGAATGCCATGCCTTTCTCCCTGCTGAGAGCTTTTTCCCTGGGCTCTGGCTGAGCCTGTGGGGAATTGTCCATCTCAGATGCATTGACCTGCCTTCACTATACTGTCACGATTCAGTTTCACCAGGCCACCATCAACAACTTCCTTTGCACATTAATGAATCATTAAAGTGACAAGATGTGCACGGTTACTCCTACTTAATGTGAGAAAGCATCCCACAATGTCACACGGGTTGCTGCAGACCCATTTGACTTTCAAATCAACACTTCAAGATGGGAAATGACACACAGAGAATTATTTGCACATTGCTTCTTGTCATTCACTGGCTGACTCAGACTGCTGAGCACAGATGCTGGTTTCGCTCTGTTAATGCTGAGCCCATGAGCTGTGGGTGTTAAACAGCCTCACTAAGGAGCTTCTCGCATAACAAGACGGTGTTCGAGCCTGCGTCTCCACTGAGATTCTCAACAAAGGACAGGTTGCCTGAAAGCATTTGATATACAGTAAAGTCGTGTTTTTTAAAAGGTTCATACCCTTGCACACAGGAAGAGGGTTGCTCCACTGTCCGTTCATGCGACACTGGGCTCTGGATGCACCGTGCAACAAATAGCCTGTGTTGCAGGTGAAGTTGACCACGTCGTTGAGATTGAACTCACTGCCGTTTGTCCGACCGTTTGCAGGGTTTCCAGGATGGCCACAGGTTATGGCTGTTGAGAAAAGGAGAATGGTCAATCACTTCTTTTTCGAAGCTGCTGACATGGTTTATGCATGCGTTGAAGCTACAATTTTTTTTTTTTAAATTATGGTTGTCACTTAATACATTCTTCGGCAAATAATCTGATGTCTTGTAATTAATCGGTATCACCAGATGACAAATTAATAACTCAAATTAATGCATTAAATATTATTAACTAATTTATATAACTATTATAAGTATTTCAAACCCAGCATACTCCTTACTACCTTAATTTAGCACAGTACACATAGCAAGGTTATTTTATTTTAAATAAATTAGATTGAATAGAATATAATAGAATAGAATAGCTAAGTGCCAGTATTAATTAATTATTTATTTATTTTTGTAAATGGCTAAAGAATCAATACATAAAGACTAAATATATAAATAAAAGACACTTACGAACACACACAGGTGCTTGGCCTGACCACCTGTGGTCTTGTTGGCAGATACGAACCGATGTCCCTATGAGCCGAAAGCCCAGGTTGCACTGATAAACGACTGTGTCTCTATAACTAGATCCATCACCACTGATGTGGCCATTAACAATTGGATCCGGAGAATCACAATGACCAGCTGAAAAAAAAAAAAAAAAAGAGTGGCCAGAATCAACAAACGTATCACAAACACAGATTCAAACTAGGCATTTTACAGAGCATGAGGTATGGAAATATCAGCGTTATGTTCAGAGAGCACTCCGGGAGTCACTGCCTGACATTTCGTTGAAATGCCCTCTGTGTAGTTTGGTCAAGCAGCAGGTGATGTGTTCTAGGGTCAGCGCTGATTGTCACACAGTGGCAGACCTCAGCTGAGCTTCTCTCAATGCTTGCTCAAGTATTTCCCCTATTTCCAGGATTATTTAGCACTACGGAAGTCATAAATTAACACTGGCAACACGAGACTATGTGAATTTAGGGTTAGGGCTGTGAATGCCTAATAGGAATGCCTAATAGGAACATGTCCTACTTAGGGGAAATCACATTGTTCTTAGTCCTGTGCAATAACTAGAACTATACAAGCATACTATAATAGACTAGAAAAATATCCAGTAAACAGATTTGCTTTGCTCTACACATGAATGACTCAGTAATAATAACATCCAATCAGAGAAGCACTGCTGAAAGATGCTACTTACCCAGACATTTGGTCTCATCTCCACTCCAGAGACCATTAGCCTGACACTCCCTCACGTGCGAGCCCACTAAAGTGTACCCTGTGTTGCACATGAAGATAGCTGTGGCACCATAGGTAGTCAGAGTGCCCATCTTCCTGCCATTAGGAAGGGATGGAAGCTCCCCACAGGAAATAACTGGGGGGAAAAGCCATTCCAATTTCTTGAATACACTTGGCATGTTTAGCTGAAAAAGGTCACATTGATGATGATGGATACAATATGCCATTCTTATTCACAGTAGCTAGCAGGAAATGGAGGGGTGAAGAGGCTATGGCTAAACAACACAGATGTGTTTATATATTGGTGGACATGTCAAGGGTAATAGCAGTACACTGCCAGTTAAAAGTTTGTACACTCTTTGTTATTTACAGTTCTCTTCCCTCGCAGAAATAAAAGTACAAAAGCTGTCACTGGGGCGGTACCTTTTCAAAGGGTACATTTTTGTTAGGTACCGTCCCAGTGACATCTTTTCTTCATTTCTGAGTGTATATTGCTACTGCTTTCTCAAAATTTAGAACAATAACAGAGTATAACAACACAAAATAACTAAAATGGAAATCAAAATGAACATTTAGTTAATTATCACACTTTAAATCCATACATTCGTACTCTTCTAGATTTGTAAAGATAATCAGGTCACACTTTAATTTAAGGTCCCATTCTCACCATTAACTTACTATTAACTGCGAAACTTGCTGCTTATTAATAGTTAGTTAGGTAGTTGTTAAATTTAGGTATGGGATATGATTAAGAGATCTATAATGTGGGTTATATATTACACTTTAGAATAGGAAACACACATTGACTATTAACTACAACTTTTCCCATTAGGGATGTAGAATAAGGTCACCTAATATAAGGCATTAATATGAGCTTAATTAGTACTAATAAATGGCTAATATTCAAGTAATATGCATGCTACTAAGCAACAAGATAAGGGACCCTACAATAAAGTGTTATCAAAATATGGTCATGCAGAAAAAGGCACTAAATATGTGCTTTAGAATTAGTAAACAGCCAGCATATTAGTAATATGCATTCTAGTGTAGATTCTTACATTTTCTGAAGGAAATGTGAGAGGTGATTGGCCATGTAAAACGTTTGCCATGGTGCTATGGAGTTTTGAGTGTCAGCGCATCTATATGCGGTTGCAAAGGTGTTTATTAATTATTATTTTTTTAGCTCATTTAAATACTACGTTGTCATGTGTGGTTTCTGATCAAAAGAGGTTACCCTCAAAGCCTCCATGATATTCTGGTATCAAGATATATCTCATGTGTAGTGTGACAAATACAGGATTAAATACACAAGAAATTTCATACTTGGGGCAAGGAATTTGTTAAGACCCACAACCCTGAGTATGAGCAATAATAATAGCTATACTTACCTTAGCAAAACAGCACTATAGCATTGTTAGGTGCATGCAGTAATTATACAATCAATCCACATTAATTTTATGACAGTTTAAGAATTCAAATTACAACTGAAGCCCCAGCTGTTTGCATCTGTTCCTTTCATTAACAACATCATGGTGCATACACACATTCAGAATTAAGCTGCCTCTGATTGGAATATTTACATTTGCTCTCTGACCTCGAATTAGTTGAAGCATTTTTCACCAAAGACTTAATCACCATGATACTGTTTACACAGCCTGTCCCAGTGGTGGAAACCTGGCCACGATCAGAAATGACTAAGCAGTGGATGGCATCTTATGCGCTCATGCTAAATCCAGAGGATTACGCTTGGATCAGTGGAGAAATAAATGAGACATGGTATAGAGAGCAGCCAGATTTCAGACATATTTGCTACCCTAATGTATTTGTTTCATTAGCTCACAATGAACACTGTCTGGTAATTAACACAGTGATCTTTTTGTGAAATCCCAAGAGCGGAATTTGGAATTCAATTGTGCTTTTATTGTGGGGTCTTCGTAAAAGAATAGTTCAGTCCAAAATGGTCGTTATCATCCACTATGCACTTTCATGCCATTTTCTTTCTTCCATGATCACAGATGATAGACATACACTGAAAGGAGTTGATAAAACAGCCAAACTCCAAAAATAATAATAATAAAAGAAATGCATGTGCAAGTGACTCTGTTTCTGTAAATGCAATCTTACTCTTGCAGGTAGACTTCTCCTCCAGCCCTTCCCATGTTGCATTAGCTAAGCATTTGATGGTCTTCCTGCCTGCCAGATAGTAGCCGGGGGAACAGCTTAGCATTATCCGTGCACCGAACTCATTCAGCAAGCCTGAGATGAGATGCCACACCATGTGTTCTGAGAGCAAGCTCTCAATGTTAGGGCACTGAACCGCTGCAGGACAGAAGGCAAAGAACGCATTAATGGAAAACAATGACCTTGTGGGTCCTAGAACTGGAATAACTAGAGTTTACAGGAATTATGGGATAGATATATAATACCAGTGAAAAGTTAGGACACACTTGACTGATTGAATAACTTATCAAAAGCTTAGTTATTTTATTTAAAATTCAAGATTGGAAAAATAGCCAACAAGCATCCAGAATATGTTGTTTAAAATGTATCCTCTAGATGTTTCCAAAATTTGAACTGTGTCATACAGTATGAGGTAGATTTTTTTGTCAAATTACACATTTCTCATTCGCAACTGTTATTAAAAGCAGGTTGACCTGCTTCAAACTCACACCAATGGTTGACAATCTTGGACTGACTTCAACCAAAGAGAGCACTGTTTGAAAGAGTTTTCACTTCTTGTAAGTCAACCAACGAATGGCTTGGCATCTATTCCATTTTGTTAGCACATTTACGATTGAACAATGTGGTTGCTTTGTTTTGTGTGTTTATATAAAGGTGGTTGAAAACTGAAGTGGAAACATAAGGTTTCGAAGTAACAATAATGGAGCCAGCATGGAACAGACGGTCCTTTGATTGAACAGCACAGTGCATAGCTCGGATTCAAAAGAAGCATTATTTGGTGCGGGCGCATCAAACTTTAAAAAAAAAAGAAAAGAAAAAGTCTTGCAAGCTAGGTCAGGTATACTAAACAAGATCTTAAGTAGACCAAAATATCTTTGCCTACCCCTGCCTTTATCTTTCACATAATGTTCTCTCTCCATGTTCTACATTACAAAGGTTTCATGTCCGTCAGCTCGCACTTGTTTAGAAAATTACAAACAGCTCGAGTGCTTTACAATACAGCTAGTCTCGGAAACTCTGGATGCTATCATATGAAAGCTATAGAATGAAAGAACACCTTGACATGGTATTACAGAGCAGGACAGAAGCCTCATCCTTTCTCCTTCCCATCGATGATGAGGAATATCATAATATTAAATGACATTATCTGTAGCAACATCGGCTATAATGAGTGTCTTTCTCGCTGTGACCTCTGAATGCATAATACTTGGTTATTTGGCTGTGGGCTCTTTAGTCGGCTTTGTAGGGTAATGGTAATTCAGGTCAGAATGGGGACATGCCGTATCATACCATTTGTCTTGTTTGAGTTACCAAACCACAAAAAATCAAGTCATTATTGTTAATTTTGCCAATTACCTGCCCTACATTACTCTCAGAGGGGGAACTGAGAGAGAAACGGCTGACTACGGCGGTTCAATGAGGCAGTAGATTTTAACATGTTGTTGTCATAGAAACAGAGGGCTCAATTTGCTCACGTAAACAGCGGGTAGGATGTGCCGTGTTGCTCCAGGAGCCATCCTCCAGGCAGACGGCGGTGAGCAGGCTGCTTGCGTCAGGCTTATAGCCCTCCTCGCATTGGTACTGCACCTTACTGCCCACTGTGTATTGGAAGCCGTGGAATGACCCATTAGCAGGAGACTCTGGCACTCCGCAAGACACAGCTGCCAATCAAATACAAACAGCATTACATGTGGATACATGTTAAACAGTCTCTCTATATATAGAAATATTATATTCAAATTCGTAAAATACCTAGTGACTTGACTTGTACAGGGAGTTTTCAGCAAAAAATATTTTCTTCAAAACTGAAGCTACATAAATTTGAAAAGGTCATGACAGGCTGGATATACCACTCCCATTGATTTACAATATTTTTATTTTAAAGTGAATAACATTTTTATTGCCTTTTCTATGTATGCTTATACATTTATGTGGAAATGTGAACTTAAGGACTATGATGAAACTGAAGACATGGTAATAATAATAATAATAATAATAATAATAAAAAGAGGACAGTAGACTTCAAAGTAAAAATAAGTAAAATAAGTAACCTATTATATTTTATATATTGAAGGCAGTACCTACATTTCACAATAATGTATAGTTTTGAATTGTTTTGTTTGTTTCCAACCAAAATTTTATACGGTATGTTGTACTGTACTATATGTTTATACTGTATGTTGAAAAACACTTCACAGAAAAGTTGTAATTTGTTAAGATGGTTAACTACATTGTATAACATTAACTTAACAACTTATAACAATAAACAATATTTCTAAAGCATTTACTAATCTTAGTTAATGTTAATTTCAACATTAAATAATAAATTATTAAATATGAATAATTATAATAACAATAATAATAAAAAAAAGGTTAACAGACTTTAGCTAACATAAGATAACAATGTAAAGTTATATTTACTATTTATTGTTATATTATTTTACATCTATTGCTCTTTGTTATTAAATGCATTGATTAATGTTAGCTAATGGGACTTTACTGTAAAGTATCACCTGGAAAAAAATGACTTGAACCTGGCCTAAAACCCATCGGTTTGTCAAGTCCTGTTGGTCTTGGGTAACAGTCCTGTATTACATCAAACTATTCATATATGAAATTGGCTCTTTTCAACAATACAAAAATTATAATAAATTTGGTGAGTCTTTAAAAAAACTGCAGGCACACACAAGAATTCAGAGGAAAGCAATGGGACCAATTAAATCTCTTCCTTGTTAAAATGACCACAACTTGAATTAAAATCAGGCCTGAAGCCTTTCTCTACCTCAGACTGACCTGCTGGCAGACTGCATGGATGGCTCCCACCACTTAAAGAAATTATTAGCCTTAATTAGCCCCCATTCTAGATGCCCTTCAATACAACTGGGGCCTAGCCAGGGCTATTCTGAGCTCTGTGCAATGGTAAAAGGATGTGCTTTAACCTCCAGTCCTTGAAATGGTGTCATTTACCTTTGTGTGATTAAGAGTAATGAGATTCCTTGAGTAAAACCTTTGCTTGTTGAATGTACAGAAACTTTGGCTGGCATCTTTGTGAAACGTCCTTTAAAAGGTGACAATTTAAATGCGGCTATGGGCACTATTTTGAGTAGCAGTCAGAAGATTTTCATTCACTTACGATGTAATGATTCACCCGTTTTCTCGATGCATCGACGCACAAACCCTGATGATTCATATGCATCTTGAAATATGATTAATGAATTGTGAATCGTTGATCTCGGACAGTAATCTATTTAAAATGCTTAGAATCGAATGAATCACGATTTCTATAGTGATTCAATGCTTTCAAAATATATATACACATTAAATTACTACAAGCACGAATCAATGGAGACCTAGAACAGTGTTTGTGCCACATCTATCCTTCACATGCTCCACTATTACCGCCCGAGACTGTCACAGGATTGCACTCGCGCTCTGTTCATCTCTGACGCAGCTGATGTGTGAGCTCTCCTCAGGACTCGTGGCCAGTAATATTAAAGTGAAGTAGCTTTACTTTTCTGTAGTTCAATTGCTCTCTGCATCTTACAGACAGTGTTACCTGAGCAGTCGAAAGCTGCATATATATATTGCATGGACGAAGCAGAAATGTAAGTGTCTAAATCCGCACAGTTCCATTGAATGATACATGTGTTTTGCCAATGCTGATTGTATGAGGGAAACTTAAAATAACCACAGCATTAACAATGACCTTGAAATAAGAGTTTGAGGTTTATTTAATCAGATGCATGAAAGTAGCGTTGGTTGCTTTAGAAACAGACATCGGACGCGTTTTCTCTCAGATTCATCATTCGCTGATGGAGAGGAAAAGTTAAATAGCTACTATAGCATTTTATTTTGTGAAAATGAGATAAAGAAGTTTTCACACTGAAAGAGAAGTGATCTCGCTCTCATAGACGTGCCAGGCTTTATCTGCAGCTAATCTGAATAAAAAGCAGAATGAACCTATGGTTCTCTAAACATAAAGGCTGCTGTAATTCGCCCCCTGACTAAGCATTTAAATTATTTAGGGGAAGCATTTAAATAATCCTGTGAATAAACTTAAAGAATGAAGAATCAAATCGTTATAATCAAATCGAATCAAATTTAATTGTGAATCGAATCGAATCATTGTAAATTTGCAAAACTCGTTCTTGAATCGAATCAAAAACCTATGAATCGTGAATCAAATCGAATTGCTGCCTAGCCAAAGATTCACAGCCCTAATAATTATTTATGTATAATTTAACAAAAACATTGTGTTCATACATGATTGTAAACCTTGCACATACAAACAAGGAAGCTCATATTAATAGTAATATTAAAGTTTGACTTCCTGAAGTTAATAGTCAACATTTTGTCAAGATTAAGCACATATTCTTTGATGAAACATTTGTTAGAGAGAAAAAAAAAAGAAACACACACATCAAATGGCTTTATTCTTTTAAAAGTTTTAGACCTTATTATTCCGACATTATTCATGGAAAGCGCAATATACTTAAACGTTATATAATCATCTCAGCCTCATCTCTTAACCTGCCTTAAACTTCCACAAATAACAGCTGAAGCAATTAGGCCTACATACTGTTCATTCGCTCACTATTTTTATGCAAGTGCACGTCTGATGGATGACTCGTCTCGCTAATGAATGCACAGCAAACCTCCAGAAGAGACCATTTTCTTTGACAATGCTCTGGAACAGAAGACACGAGGGCTCGGAGTGTGAAAGGAGAAAGGGCGGACAAAATGCCACGTAGGCTGAAGGATAAAATTAGCACCTCAATAAAAGAGGAAGGAGCAGAGAAGGAAGCATGAACAATGAAATTAAGAGAAACCGCGGCACATCAAACACATTCAATTACATTTCTGTCTTAGTCTTAGCATGACTGAAGAGTCGCCCATTATGACATTGGGACAAAGGACACTCTTGATCTCATTGCACAGTCCTCGACGGAAGTGTTTAATGGAATAAAAGCGGCTTCTCATTGAGGCATGCAGAGGTGCTTTTGAGCGCCCCGCAGAATGACACATTTTTTTCATATGCGAGGAGGTGGGCCGCCTTTTCAAGGCAATTCCCTCTTATGTGAATGAGGAGAATGAGGCAGTGAATATCTCTGTGGAGAGTGAGTTACCTTGACACAGTGGGGCTGGATTGTCCCACTGGTAAAGTCCATTGGGATGGAGTCTGCATGTGGCATTTCTGTGACCCACGAGCCTGTAGCCAGCGTTGCAGTAATACTGAAGCCTGCTGCCTGGCCGGTCTCTCGCCCTATTAATGACTCCTCCATTCTTGGGTTGATCGTTCACACTGCAATACGTGGCTGCGGGAGATAGAAACAAGCACAGTTTGTCATTGAATGATGTTAAAGCTGCAGTAGGTACAAATTTGTTAAACCTGTCATTATGTCCTGACAGTAGAATATGAGACAGATAATCTGTGAAAAAATCAAGCTCCTCTGGCTCCTCCCAGTGGTCCTATTGCCATTTGCAGAAATGCATTGCTCCCGTTAAGGAACAACCAATCAGAGCTGCGGTCCGTAACTTTGTTTGTGTTCAAAATGTAGAAAAATTAACATAATAAGCGAGTACACCATGAATCCATTTTCCAAACCATGTTTTTAGCTTGTCCTGAATCACTAGGGTGCACCTATAATAAGAGTTTATATTCTGACTATTTTAGATTGCTTCGGGGGTACCGCAGCGGAGTAACCCAGTACCTTTGTGATTCTTCATAGACATAAACAGAGAGAAGTAGTTCCGGCTACGATGTTCTTCCGCAAGACGCAAGCAGTTCTGTTTATTAACCACTAGAGCGTCAAAAGTTACCGACTGCAACTTTAAGGGTGATCCTTCAGCTAGTCACTTTTGAAATCTTGAAAAATGAAACTTCTTCACCCCATTTTTGGTCAAAGTTAAAACATTTATCACTTGTTAACCTTTCTGTGGATTTTAGTATAATGTGACTATTTGGATGTACGTGTGTGATGACAATGGCCCTGCCCTGCCCTTGTCATAAACACTCCGCAATTTAAGCATACATGTACTTACTACATAATTTCCTTTGAAAATAGGCTAAATATATCTCTTTTTAGATATTTTTGGATATTTTACTTGAAAACAAGACAAAAATACTTATTAAAGACTGTTGGCATGACATAACTTTCAAAAACCATTACCCAAACTACATAAGGCATTTGTGCGACCCTGAATATGCTAAATATGGCTTCAGCTGAATCAAGGACAGATGTGGTTATTGCTTAGTGTCCTTAATTACTGGGATAATAAATGTAAAAAAAAAAATAAAACAACAACAACAACAACAACAGTATTTTTGTTGACCAATGAGTCCTGAAGCAAAACTATATCTCCACTTCAAGACAGCTTTTTATTGGACAAAAATCCATATTTTTAGTCTATTTCTTCACAACGTGTTTAACATGTTTATCTGCTAAGTTAATTCAGTCAACTTTTTTTGGTGGTACAGCCATTTCGATGAACTAACTAACTAACAGATGTGGACTTAAAAAGCCTCAAACTTGAATTCATGAGGTCTTCACAACCGCGTTTAATCTTGATTCTGAGATAAAACGAAAGAGAAATTGCAGCTTGATGGTTATGATCAGATCATTAGATCTTGTTTTTGATGTGACACAAATACAAGTTTACCCCTCATAAAAAGGGAAGCAGAAGCTTGAGGGATGTCAAAGCTTAATCTCACTTCAGACAGATCGAATCAAGTGCATCATCACCAATTCTGCTGAGAGGTTTAGGCTTAGCGGTGAGTGATTAACTAGACCTAGCATGAAAAAAAAGCTCATGTAACACTGAATTTAAATTTTCTTTACGCTTAAAGCCCAACAGACTAAGAAAGACAGGAAAAACAAGGAGGGGCTTGAAGTTGCTTTTCAAATGTGTTTTATAGAGATAAAGGTATTATATTTATCATAAAGCATTACCCAGATCTTGTAATTATTGACATTTATATTTGTATATATATATATATATATATATATATATATATATAAAGCTCAGTATCCACTCAGAGGGTTTCAAACATAGTCCCTCGGTGTGACTCAATGGTTTCTCATTCTGTCTGCTCTTGACAAAATCCAATAAACAGGAAACAGGTGGCAACACACTGGAATAATAAGCCTGCATAGGGCATAGCATGTCAGAAATATCAACTGAAATGAACACAGAGAGCAAGAAATGTTGACAGAGAGGCAGATAAATGGGAATTGGTGAAGAGATGCTGAGTAATCATGGCCACTGGCTTTGTGGCTCATATATCATGTTTAGCCAAAGGTGGAAATGTCGGTCAGAAGCAAACGACATGGTAGTTATTCAGCAAAATTCATTACTGCATATTTGACCTCTATTACAGCAGACTTGCCAATGGCTCCCTGAAGGTAGGACGTGTCTGGTTCTAGCCTGATCCAAAGCAGCAACCTTGGGAGGCTAAATTGTGGGAATTAATCTGACACACATATTGCATGCTACTGAATATACCAACAGACAACTTAGAGAGAATTGTAAATGCCTGTTTAAAATGCCTGGATGCTTCAAATATGTAATCAAAGCTAGATATTAGTATTATTATTATTATTTATTTTTTTGTCGGTGGATTTCTACCTTATACAAGTATTGCTGGTTTTGTGTTCAATAAGTACTTTGTTTTTCCAAGTTTCTAACAATAACCCTACAGAACTTCTGGATGCATCAATGCAAAACATGAAAAGTTATAAATCTGTTACAAACCTGTGTAACGTATTTTGAAGCCTTTCTTGCTGGTCGCATGATCAGTTGACCATCTGAGGTAAAGCTGGTTTGTTTTGCTAGTGAAATTCAATTGTGTGGAGTGGTTCCCACTCAGAGCCACCAGCAACGGACTCTGTCCAGATGGCCCTGGTAAATAAAACATCACAAAAACAACACGTAATGCTAAATATTGCAAACCACAGACGTGACTGAAAAAAAAAAAAAATCTGACTTTTCATGCCAAGTGCCACCTTTGATCAAATCAGCAAATCCAAATTCAACCTAGCCATCACTACTGTTTACACTACACTGTGTTTCCTGTCATTTGGATGGGTCCTTGGGGATCTTTAAAGACCTCAAACTATCGTCAGGAGCCACAGGAATTAATTTTGTGTTGCCTGCATAGGTTTGTTTCATGAGTGATGGTAGCCACTAACAAAAAGTTTCAGGTTCCGCAGTTTCAGCTAAAAATCTTCTTTACTGCTCTACTGAAAAAAAAAGTAAAAAAAAAACAAGAAAGAATAATAAAAAAAAAGTAACCTACATAGAGTTACCTTGGATGGCCTGAGGGTGAGTACAACAACAGCAAAATGTAATTTTTGGATGAATAAGCATGCCTCCTAAATATAAAGCTCAAAAATCATTTCATTTATTTATTTATTATTATTGTTATTATTATTATTAATATTATTTGTTTAAGTCTCAGTTATAGTCTCAGTTCTTTGCTTGACATTTGTTTTAATAGTATGCATTTGCATTTTAATAAACTGGTCAAAATGGCTCACAAATGATTTGTGACCAAATAATAATAATTATTATTATTATTTTGTGTGTGTTATGAAGTGTTGTTGTAAGTAGAATAGAATAGAATAGAATAGAATCGAATCGAATCTACCATCAAAGATCTCCAGTTCATCAAACTGCTTCTCACTCTGAAACATTTCCACATAAATGACGATGGTGAAGGCAGGCAGCACTCTGATGATCCATGAGCAGGTCTGGGAGTTGGGGTAGTTTTTTGGGAAGCCTGGACTCAGGATCACACCAGAGGAGGCAGAATGTTCCTCATTTGCCGGACACTGAGCTGTAGTGTAGACACAGCATTTCACAGGAATCATGGCTATTATCACACATCACACTGAGGTTATCCTACTAACAAAGCACAAGATGCAAGCTCCAGAGTATTCCAGTAAAAAACTGTTACGTTTAAGAACTTTCTCCAACATGCGCAGTGCTTCTCCTGGATTTACCTCAGGGGCCGAAAGCCTTGGTTTGAGGAAGCAACAAAGTGAGCTGAAGCTTTTTGTTAATCCGCTTTGTGGGCGGGAGGGCGGAGGAAACAAACCAAGAGAACTATCGCTTCTTCATGGCACTGTACAGAAAGTAGGGACAAGCCAAATGGCTCAGATTTAAAACTGAAAGCTCCCAAGACAGATGTCGGCTACTCGTTACCATACAACAAAAATGCTGCCTCTGGGGTGTTCAATGCCATCTTTTATGGATTATATATTGCTTGCAAGCTTTGATTACAATAATCACACTAAAAAGTCATAACTTTATTATTTCAGATTGGTGGCCCCAACCATCTTTAAATTATTTACATTAAGTACTTCCTTTGGTTGTGTTTTGTAATTCCCATTTTTAAATAGATATTAATTACTGTAACATAGAGCTTTATTTATGTATTACCATCAAATTATTGTATATTTTGATGGTTAAATAGAATAGAATAGAATAGAATAGAATAGAATAGAATAGAATAGCATATTGGATGTTCATATCCTGGAGGAAATAGCACTATAGGATGTTTGTAAAGTTTAGGCAAGTTTTAGAGAGTCACTTTTTCATCTTCAGGATGCTAAGCTTGCATCTTGTTTTCTGTCAGCACCAAGATATTTTTTTGATAACAAACAAAATATGTTTGCTGCGTAAATCAGGTGGACTTAATGAAAATGCAAATACATTCTTTTTCAGCAGGAGATGCTTTAAAGCACAAGAAATAGAGGTTTCCCCAGTAACAGTTGTAAACAAAGCAGAGCTACGCTCACAAATGCTGCTTTATCAGGCATATCTTCCATGCCTGCAAGTCTTCCTTCATAAATGCAGTGATAAAATGTGATAAAATACAAGGCACCGCAGCCAGACCGATATACACAATACAGACCGGAAGTTAACTTATGGACAGGTGCGTGCACCCGATGAAACCGTCTATACACACACACACACACACACACACACACGCATACACACACACATATATATATATATATATATACTTCACACATTTCGACAGGTTTTGTTCTTCACTGACCTTCACACACCGGTGGTGGACCCTCAAATTGCAGGTGAGAATTCAGTTTACAGGTGAGCTCATCGCTGCCAACCAATGTAAATCCAGGTAAGCATCGATACCTCACAATGTCACCTGTATGGTACAGTAAGATGGTGAGAAGAAATACACTTTTTTTTTTTTTTCTCACGTCTTTGATATTCTTTGATAATGGATTGTTGTTCATACCGATTTCATAGTCCTGGTCTTCAAATAACATCTCTGCTTGTTCAACCGTAGGGGGAGAAGGGCATTTCTTGAGCCCATAAGCTAAGAAAAAAAATAAATAAATAAATAAATAAATAAATAAATAAATTATATATATATATATATATATATATATATATATATATATATATATATATATATATATATATATATATATATATATATAGTTTTGAAGCAAATTGCCTTTTCTTTCTCCTTTATAGTCATGACACATCTCACACCGACCCAGTGTATCAATTACACATACAACATGTGACAGCATACAATTCTATGTATTAACATACAGGGAGTCCTCTCAAGAATAAAAGCTGCACTGAAACCACGCATCTATAACTAACCAATATGCCAGACTGAAATGAACGTTGGAGGTATAGATGAAAGACCGGTTCATTTTCACACTCCGATTTTCCTATGCAGTTCAACACATGCCTGCATGCTGACACTGATATCAAAGAGGCCAAAGGAAGCTTCTATTTTTGACTCTTTTAATCTCCAGAAATAACGTGATGTCATCAGAGGCAGCAGTCATGCCTCCTTAGAGAATAAAAACAAGTTTTGAATATATTCGGCACTTAACGGTATGCATTCAGGGGCAACATTTTTCATTTGAAGGAGAAACTAACCATGGAAATTGAGGACAAAGAATCCACTTGTCGAGAAGTCGCTGTGGAACTTGATAAGAACCTGATTGAAAGTGCTGTAGGCTGACTCGAGGGCTGTGTTACCGCTGAAAATTCCCAGCTGTGGGTAGCTTTGCTCTGGGCCGTCCCTGGAAGAGGAAACGTGCATTGAAATTACATTAAAACCTGTGATCCTGCCATTTAATGGCATAATAATGGCTCAAAATTCTGAGTGGTTGGAGAAAATGTATTTACTTCCAAATTTACAATGAGTTTGTGCTGACTTTTTAATAAAATCATTACACTACAGACCAGCTTCAACGAAAACAGCAAAAATTATGACTTAACAGACTAGTCCACTTGTTTAATGGCTTTTGAAGATTAATGGCCAATATTACTGGGAAAGCGCTGGAGATGTATGCTTCCATGTTTTTTAATCAACTCAGTACTGTTTCAGATTATTCAGTGGGAACTATTACATTCGGCTCTGTGCTTTGTGATCATTACAAAATACCTACAATTTAAAAACAAGCTTTCCATTCAGTTATTTCTGTAACTTCATTAAAATAAATGAAAGTGTTTCAAATGAAGAAATTTCGTAATACTTTAGTTAAGGGACCAATTCTGACAATCAGCTAGCTGCTTGTTAGCATGCCTATTATTTACATAATGGCTGTATACTAGTACTAGCTACTAGTATAAAGCATACAGCACATGAGTAAAAGTCTTAAAGTATGTGACATTCAAGTACAAAAAGCATTTTCTTTTTTTTTATATTAAAGGTACATTGAAAGTAAAAGTACAAGTAAATGCAAACTGGAAAAGCAGCAAATAAATATATACAAAAAATGTTCATACACATCTTGAGTAGAAAGATTTTGTTCTGTTTTAACTCTTTTTATCAAATTTGTATTTTAGGATAAGAATAAGAAGCACTATAAGAATAAGAAGCACTTCATCTAACTTGCAGATTCGTCAAACCTTGTAGTAAGTAACAAATATGTTTTGGGGAAATGTATCAGAGTAAAAGTATACATTTTAATTAGGAAATGTAGTGGAATAAAAGTAGAAGTTGGCTGAAATATAAAAACTCAAATAAAGTGCAGAAACTCCCAAAAAACACTTAAGTACTGTAACAAAGTATTATTACTTAGTTACAATACGCCACTGTTTATAAGTACTAATAAACAGCCAATATGCTTATATGCATCATAATAAGTAACTAGTTAAAAGTGAATATTAGTCTCCAAACCAAAACTTTTTTTTGTTATTATTATTCTTTTTCTCATGAGAATCCCATTTTGAGTGAATAGCTTCACAACTTCAAAGACAACTGAACTTTTCTTGAAATCTTGCTTTGCACAATGACTACACACTACAAATGTCAGTAAACAAAGCTTGATTTGCGTAATGATTTGCTTGATTTATGGCAACAACAGCAGCATTAGTCTAGTCTGAAAGCTTAAATAAATGTCTTGTCCTCATCTCAGTCTGATATTTGCTAAATGACTCGTTAAATGGAGCTGTGCTCACCAGACAGCGATATAGTCAGTAACAGGCTCAGTCTGGAGCAGGGTGAAGTTGATGTAAACCCCGTGACCATGGGGCACGGTGATGAGCCAAGTGCAGTCCTGAGAGTCTGGGTACTCATTTGGGTACTCTGGAGAGAAAATGGTGCCGTTTGGAGCTGTCACGTTGTAGCCACAGGGAGCTGTGTGAAGATAAACATCATTCAACCATGACCGCATTAGTAATCTATCTTTCTACCCGGTCTCATGGCATAAACATACCTGGGCGCACATTATAGCGAGACGCGAAATACGTACCAATAAGTACATATCACTGCAGTTTCCAAAAGAAATGAACAGAGGCAGTAAAACTCTGACACCTTTTATTGCTTTTCATACAGAGTTTGAGAATAAATGCGTTTAAATATCAGTTTTGAATTTGATAACACTATCAGATTTAGGTTTAGGGTTGGGTTTGGTGTAGGGCATAACTTTTAGCGACGGTCCCCGGATATTTGAATTGAACCACCGCAATATGTACCAGAAGCAACATAATAAAAACACATCAATACGTAACTAGATTAATGTAATCAAAATGTGTCAGGGTTCACATATTAAACCTGTGTTTTAGTGGAAATTTCTTTTTGAAACTGTTGCAGAACGTGCCTTGAGGTACGTAAAAATAGTCTTGCAGTTTTTCTTGCAATGTTTAAATATTTTAAATGTCCATGCAGTTATTTTTCATAATTCTCCAAAGGACTAAAATCACCATACAAAAAAGTATTAAAGAATGAGTGTATGATTTCAGAAGACTTGCATGAGTCATATGGACCACTTTTATGGTGCTTTTCTCTTGTTTGTTAGTTTTTATTTTTTTTATCGAGAGAAAAAAAATATAACATGAAAGTGCAGAAATTTACCAAACATAAACATGTATCTTTTAAAGGCTATTATAAAAGATAGTACTGTTTCATTTGCAGATGAGTGAAAACTGAAGAAGAGAACAGAACATTCCTGAGGCTGCTATAGAAAAACAGATAGAAGATACTGGCACAGAGTTCACAAAAGAATAACACCGTTACGATAAAACGAAAGAAAAATGGCCCAAAAGTCTATGCAGTGCAGATTCCCTGCAAAGGCATGCCTAGGAGGAACAAGTTGAGCGACTGATCGATAAGAGACAGGTCGGCTTTCACACTTCACTACCCACGCTAATCATCAAGGATACAATTTAGAACAGCTCCCAGTTGCATATGTCTCCACAGCTCAGGTCTTCAAAGTCTGTTTTAAAGATAGTTTTAAAACCCAGTGGCTCTTGTTGTACTAGTGATACAAAGTAGTAACACATTACTTAAAGAGCATAGTTAAAAAGACATTTGGGAGAGTATAATACCTTTGTAAGTCTCGAAAAGTCAGACAATTTATTCAGTAATTTATTCTTTTTGTTTCAAAGTGTGGGCAAAAGGGCTGAAAATAACCGTGTGCTAATCTCAACACAACTTGAAAAACTTGAGATGGAAAAGGAGCACATTTCTTTACTTTCTTCCCTTCCCTTTACCTTCACAACGAGGAAAGGGGTGGTTCCACTTCCTGTTGATTCCATGCTGGCATGTTAGCACAGGGTGGCCGACCAACACGTATCCAGGGAAGCATTCAAATGTTATGGATTGGCCTGCGTTGAAATCACTGTTGATGATATAGCCATTGTGGAATGGATATGGGTCTTGACAGTTTTGTAATTCATACGCTAAAAGAAAAGAAAAAAAATAATAGAATATATGAATATCTGCAAAGCCATGTCTGGATGATATTTACTAGAGGGCCCACTTAAAAGAACTGAAATAATTAAAATAAGTGTTTCATTATTTTCCACCCTCATGCCATGCCATTCCAAATCCAAATTTATTTTATTATATCTATCTGTCTATCTATCTTAACTAACGATCAGTTCAACATTATATAAAGTCTGCTAATGATTTATTAATGAAAGTTATTATAAAGTGTCAACGGGCAATATTTAATTGCATTGCAATCTGTTTTGCTCACTTTGGGCCTCTTGGGAAAGAAAACATTCTCACTATATTATAAATCTGTGATAAAAGCCTAATGTATGAAGTAATAAGTGCATCAATTAAAAATTTACAAAAATAAATAAATAATTGCATTTACTCTATCAACTTCAAAATGACAAGCACGCATTAAGGCATTATTGACAAATATACATGCAATGTGTTGCTCATGTCTATGTATTGCCAGCAGTGTGGTGAAGTACCACAAAGCTTGTCAAAATAACATACAAGCATCTCCAGGCAACATTTCAAGTGCAGCGCTTATGATCAACAGCTTTATAATCATATTCTTTCATCCTGCATCATTGTTTGTGTATCAAAACATGGCATCAGTATTCCCCCCGCAAAAGCCTGTCTGGCAGCACAGATCAAGGCTGTGCCTGGCTCTTTTCAACTCAGACTTGAGTGGATAAGAAAAAGACAGACGAACTGTTTGACCTACAAGCGAGGAGACCAGACAATGGCAAGTTATTTATATCGAGTGGAATCCAAGTGCACATCCAAATGCACCGTCTTATTGATTTCAGAATGCTTTCAAGACCCCGGCTGTCATAATGAAGTGTCCTCCCAGGGATCTCAAAGGAAGTGAATCTTTAGATATTTCCAGTGATCATGGTAAAAGGCCTTCACTCCCACACGAAGGGTCAATACAAAATCAAGGGCGGCTGATGTCTGCAGGAGAAGAGAGCGCAGCATGCAAATGGAAGGTGGGAGGTCACCCACCTTGGTAAGTGAGTTTGAAGCCCTGTCTGTTCTCGGAGTGGTCACTGTAGAAGTGGATGATGGTTTCGTGTGTGCTGCTCAGTATAGGGGGCGGCAGTTGGCTTCCGCTGAACTGTCCAATCACAGAGCTGCTGTGGTGCGGCCCATTGCGAACCTCTAAAAAATCATGGTTATCCTCTGAGGTGAAGTTGAGAAACTGGATGTGTGCCCCTGCGGAGTGATCACAGTGGTTAGACTTTCAAAGAGGGTTATGTGCAGAATTTACACAAGGAAAGTCTTTTTAAACAATAACTTTGACTGGCCTGTACAGACCAGCTCTTTCCTCTGCTAAGAGAGATTTGCTAAATCACAAATAGTTTTTCACTCATGTTCATATGTACAGAGGTGGGTAGTAACGAGCAGGGGCGGACTTTACCATTAGGCAAAGGTCGGCAATTGCCTTGGGCCCCGAGCTACCTAGGGGCCCCCAAAATGCCCCATTAACTTGCTTAAAGATTTTTATTCTTTTTACTTTGTGCAAAATATATATTTCTAAAACTCCATTTGCGAAAAATGGCATCAAATCGTTAGTGTCGCAGACAGGAGGCCCCCCCCCCCCACCTCACTACATTGGACTACTCCATTATTTCACTTACTGCGCATCTGCGAAAGTGACAAGGCTGTAATGCGCCAAAAAACTGACGAAGAAGAAGTGATTGACAGTGATAGACATTGTGTACAGAGAGAGAGTGTTGACAGTAAAAATGAAGCGAAGCTACCAAAGCGGTGCTGAAGAAAGGAAGAAACCGGAGGAAAGCAAAAAGTTTTTAGCAAAATTGATGAGTAATGAGTACTAGCAGTCACTAGCCGCATTTCCACTGTCGGCCCAGTGCGAGCCAGGGCTTAAAAGAGGCCGTTTGTTTGCATGCTTTGTTATATATTCAAATTCAAAATCATCGATGTTTTAACTATAGAATTGATTTAATTTATCAGGACTCAAAATTAATCACACATAAATACACTTATTTCTATTTTATTTATTTATTTTTAACGCTTATGAAAATAGCCTGCTTATTCAGTCGAGTCTGTTTCTGTTTATTAGCCACAGTATAGCCGTCACATTTAGAATGAATGATAATATCTCTATTTTTATAAAAGCTCCCGAACAAAAAACATTATTAGGCTATATTCTTTTATGATAGGCAACGTGAGATAAACTCTCGAGACGAGGCTTGTGAAAGATAATATAAGTTACTTAATACACGATTGTGATAGAGAATAAGAAGCTGACGTCTGATTTCTTCAAGCGGTCATATTTTACCATGTTTACTATGGTAATATGTTTAGCGTGCATATCTTTTTCATAGCTTATAAATATTTCTGCCTTGTATGGTGATTATCCACATTGGATCAAGTTATTTCAAACACTCACTGCTGACTGAAAGAGAGTTTTGAGCTCAACTTATTTTAAAAAAAAGTGTTTAATGCTGGTGTTAAAGCTGTTATCTTTCTGAAATGATCCTCGGCGCAGACTCGCTATTTTTATAAAAGCTCCCGAACAAAAATCATTATTATATTTTGATGATATGCAACGTGGAGCTAAACTCTTGAAACGAGACGACAGATAAAATGTTACTTAATAAATACACAATTGTGATAGAGAATAAGAAGCTGACGTCTGATTTCTCCAAGCGGTCATATTTAACATGCTTACTGTGTAACGTTAATGTTTAGCGTGCATAGTCTTTTATATCGCTTATAAATATTTCTGCCTTGTTTAGTGATTATAATCCACATCGGATCAAGCAAACACTTGCTGCGAACTAAGAGTGAGTTTTGAGCTCAACTTATTTTAAAACATCGTTAATGCTGCTGTTAAAGCTGTCATCTTTCTGAAATTATCCGCGCTGACGCTCTCTAGACACGGAGAAACTCCGCCTTTGTTCATAACTCCTCCTCTAGCCCCAGCTGGCCCGCTTTGGCCCAAGGTTTTCGTCGGGCCAAAAAACCCTGGCCGTTGGCCCCGAGGAAGCCCCGGCGAGGCACGATCAAGCCCCGGAAGTGACAGTGGAAACGCGACTGGCCCTGGCACGCACTAGCACGCCGGTCTTAGCTCGGTAGTGGAAACACAGCTATTCTGACAAATGTGTTACACTTGAACTTGAAGATGACCAACTACTCTGGCCAAAACATCTCACTGACAAAGAACGCTGCTTAATAGTGCAGAGAGGCCCAGTTCAGAGCAAGAATAGAATTTATCCTTTTTATTTTTCTTCTTTTTTTCTTACAGATACAACTCCAGATGTCTATACATCATTGCTGTGTGAAGACTGCTGAAGAGAAGTAACAAGTAGGGCTTTTTTTTTTAAATAAGGATTGACAAAAGGAGGGAAACAAGAGATGTAGAGGGCCCCATGTCTGTGTTTGCCTTGGGCCCCAAAATGTCTAAATCCGCCCCTGGTAACGAGTTACATTTACTTCGTTACATTTACTTGAGTAATTTTTCGGGGTAACTAATACTTTTCGGAGTATATTTAAAGATGGGTACTTTATACTCTTACTTGAGTAAATTTTTTGGGAAAAATCTGTACTTTTACTTCGTTACTGTGGCCGACGCCCCTCTCGTTACTTTATCTTAAAGCAATAAATGTTATAAATGCTTCAGTTTATTCCAAACACGCCGTCTACTTTTCTCTGGGCAATGAGCGATGCCCATTCGCGAATGATTCATTCTTTTGAGTCAATTCTGTTCAAAGGCTTGATCAAACCAATTGGCAAACGAGTGAATTGGTTCATGAATCAGTTTGAATGAGTCGTTCAGCTCCCTCCGCACGCGCTGAGCGTCTGAAGCGGTTCACTCAGAGAGTTGTAACGTTTAATAACATCAGCAGCGCTGAAAACGGGGCTATGGAACTGCACTGAATTGAAAGCAAATCTACAAAGGCTATTATTTGCTTGCGATGGAGATCCTTATTAGATGAACACCGCGTGTGCTGTCTACTGTTTAACAGGTAATAACTTGGGCTACAATCGATTACAGTACACGACACCACTGTGACATTAGTTTGTTGTACGTGTGTGGCTTATAACAGAGAGGAGTCAAGTTGAATGCAGCTTCCAAAAGACAAAAAAATAGCCGATTAAGATTTTATTAATTTTAATACAATCACACCGGTGCGAGTACGTTCAACAAGTCATATCAGCTGCTAAATTCAGATCTGTGATCGCTTGCTGGCGCTGAGCCAGAGACAGACGCGTTTTTACAGCGCTGCGCATTATAACCAATCACACACGATTCTGTTGAGCTTTTGAATGCAATGGCCAATCAGAGGTGTTCCGATGAGTCATCGCTGAAATGCCGGCGCTTCCTTCACTCGCTCACTGAATGGAGACCTCTTTCTGGCGAATTCTCTCGTCAGAAACAACAAAGTGCAGATGTGTGTACGAATCTATAATTAAGATATTGATTTCAGTGTTAACAGCAGTTTCAGTGATTTTAATGGGAGTTTCTGAGAGTGATTGAAATCTAGACATTCAGTGAAAATGATCTTTGATAATGTAAATGTTATTTGCTCTCTTTCTGAACAATGAAAGATTAGTAGCAATATTTATATCACATTAACTTTCAATGTTAAATTCACATTTAATATAAAGTCAGTCATATTAAAAATATATTATGGCATGACACCTATATTTGTTACTTAAGTAAACAGACAGGGTTTTATAATAAATTACATAAATTGGAGTAAAGGCTGATGAAATATATACATTTATACACACACACATACATTACATACATTTTATCTATTTATCTAAATAAAAATAGGCTCCGTATATATGACCCAAAGTAACTAGTAACTAACTACTTGAGTAGATTTTTTATCCGATACTCTTTTACTCTTACTCAAGTAACTATTCAAGACTAGCACTTTTACTTTTACTTGAGTAAATATTTCTAGAATTACTTTTACTTTTACTTGAGTAAAGTTTTTGGGTACTCTACCCACCTCTGCATATGTATGGACAAAATGAAACAGTCATGTTATTGATCTTTATACAGACTCCAGAGACTTAGTTTATCAGCATCAAATTTAAATGATTTTTTTTTTTTTTTTTTTTTTTTTTTTTTTTTTAGAATGTTTAGAATGTAGTGAATGTTACAGACATAATTCACCATTGTTAAGTGTAGTTCTGTACACTGTGTTCTGCATAACTGTTCAGGGATCGTGGTCCCTTTAAATGATCGGAATGCGTGATGACGTAACACGCCGGTCAGCGCCATTATTCTATTATTCTGTTTTTGCTTAGAAATAAACGACACACGCATTCGTGTGCTCAAAGTGAGAAGTTGTCTCTTGCAAATTACTGCAATTTCCACACTGGTGACCCCGACATTAGTCTGCTGGACGTATCCAGAGACACAACGCGATCATGACCGCGAACGCTGTCACCCTCAAACTCCCCGAATTCTGGGAATCGTCAGCATCTGCATGGTTTGCCCAGACTGAAGCGCAGTTCGCATTGCGTGAGATCACCGTGGATACGACAAAATATTACTATGTTGTGTCTGCTCTCGGAAATTCAACAGCATCCAGAGTGGTGAGCCTTCTTACAAATCCTCCCGAAAATGGAAAGTATACGGCACTTAAAGCCCACCTGTTGAAAACGTTTGAACTGTCAGACGCTGAGAGAGCCAGCAGGCTTTTCTCACTTCAAGGACTGGGTGACAGCAAACCGTCCGAGCTCATGGACCGTATGCTGGATCTTTTGGGCGAACACAGACCTGATTTTCTTTTTATCCAGTTTTTCTTGCGTCAGCTGCCTTCCCAAGTGAGAGCTGCATTAGCCAACACCACTATCACTGACTGTCGTAGACTAGCTGAAGAGGCTGATAAATTTTTCCTGGCAGGTCAGGGACATTTTGCGGCCGCGCTTTTTCCCGCGCACATCTCTTCAGTGATGCGGGACGACGCCACACTCATTGCTGCGACCACTTCTCGTCGGCAGCAGTCTTCTGGCACCCAACAGCCCTCAGGATTGTGTTTCTACCATGCAAAGTTTGGAACCAAGGCTAACAAATGCCGTCCGCCGTGCAGTTTCAGTGTTTCGGGAAATGCCAGGGCCGGCGCTCAGTAGTAGCCATGAGTGTCGGCCGCGTAGGCAGGCTGCTTTTCATCCGCGATAGCATCTCCGGACGCCGTTTTCTGGGCGACACGGGAGCACAAAGGAGCGTCCTGCCTGCATCCCGTTTGGACATGGTAACCGACAGTCACGGCCCCCCTATGGAAGCTGCCAACGGTAGCCCCATCCGCACATATGGAACGAGGCATGTAGAATTGTGTTTCGGAGGACAGCGTTCCGGTTGGGATTTTGTTACTGCAAAGGTTGCCGTTCCCCTCCTTGGCGCTGATTTTTTGTGTGCACATGGACTGTTGGTGGATGTAAAGAACCGCCGTCTGATTGACGCTGTCACATTTTGTTCTTATACATGCACGCTCAGCGAAGCGGACTCCATACGACTGTCTAGCATGCTCTCAGCTTCCGATGATTTTCAACGTCTATTGGCCGGTTTCCCAGCCCTCACTCAGCCCACTTTCTCTTCATCTATTGTGAAGCACGGTGTGGAGCACCATCTCGCCACTACTGGTCCACCTGTCTACGCCCGCGCTCGGCGCCTCGACCCGACCAAGCTTGCCGTTGCAAAGGCTGAGTTTGCAAACATGGAACGCCTGGGCATAGTACGCCGATCCGACAGCCCGTGGGCATCACCCCTTCACATCGTCCCCAAACCTGGCGGCGGCTGGCGCCCGTGCGGTGACTACCGGCGGCTTAATGAGGCAACGGCACCTGACCGATATCCAGTCCCGAACATACAGGACTTTTCAGCACACCTGGCTGGCAAGGTGATTTTTTCCAAGGTGGACCTCGTCCGGGGATACCATCAGGTACCGGTACACCCACTGGACATTCCCAAAACGGCAGTGATAACGCCGTTTGGTCTGTTTGAGTTCCTGCGCATGCCGTTCGGCCTTAAAAACGCCGCCCAATCTTTCCAGCGCCTTATGGACTCTGTTTTGCGGGACCTGCCTTTCCTTTTTGTGTACTTGGATGACATCCTGGTGGCGAGCACGTCCAAGTCTCAGCACCTGGCACACCTCCGAACCCTTTTTGAGCGGCTTAGCCACCATGGACTAATTGTCAACCCTGCCAAGTGCCAGTTCGGTCTCTCCACCATCGACTTCCTAGGACACAGAGTCACTAAGGACGGGGCAGTTCCTCTCCCATCAAAGGTGGAGGCAGTCATACAGTTCCCACGCCCTTTCACTGTCAAATCCCTGCAGGAGTTCCTCGGCATGGTGAATTTTTACCACCGCTTCATCCCTCGAGCCGCTCAGCTCATGGGGCCCTTGCACGAGGCCTTAAGGGGTAAACCCAAACACGCTGTGGACTGGACTGAGAGCAGAGTCAAGGCTTTTGATGCCACTAAAGCAGCATTAGCGAACGCCACCATGCTGGCGCATCCTTCTCCTACAGCCCCCATTGCCATCACCTCGGATGCCTCTGATTATGCTGTCGGTGCAGTTTACGAGCAGTGGGTGGGTGGGGCCTGGCAGCCGCTGGCTTTCTTTAGCCGTCAGCTGCGCCTTTGTGAGCGGAAGTACAGCACTTTCGATCGGGAGCTGCTGGGTATCTACCTTGCCATTAGACACTTTCGTTCCCTGCTGGAAGGCCGACACTTCACTGCTTTTGTGAACCACAAGCCGTTGACATTTGCCATGGCCAAGGTGGCTGAGCCGTGGTCCGCCCGCCAGCAACGGCATCTGTCTTACATTTCAGAGTTCACCACAGACTTGCAGCACATTGCTGGTAAGAGCAACCACGTGGCGGATTGCCTATCACGGGCTCTGGCAGGGGCAGTCCATCTTGGTTTGGATTACAACCGCATGGCCGCGATTCAGACCACAGACCCAGACGTGCAACATCTGAAAACCTCGACTACAGGGCTGCAGATCAAGGACGTGGTTTTTGGCAATGCCGGCACAACGCTCCTGTGTGACATCTCCACAGGCAGTCCTCGGCCTATCGTTCCCTCTGGGTGGAGGCGTCAAGTTTTTGATTCCATCCATGGTCTCTCCCACCCAGGTGCGAAAGCTTCACAGAGGCTTGTTTCAGCAAAGTTTGTGTGGCACGGCCTTAAGAAGGACGTTAGGGACTGGGCTAACACCTGTGTTGAGTGCCAACGGGCCAAAGTACACCGCCACACTAAAGCCCCGTTAGAAACATTCCCGGTTCCTGAGAGGCGTTTTGACCATGTAAACGTGGACCTGGTTGGTCCTCTGCCCTCCTCTCAAGGTTTCACATATTTGTTAACCATGGTTGACAGGACCACCCGCTGGCCTGAGGCTGTGCCACTGACATCGGGGGCATCTGTCGAGATGACACGGGCATTTATTGGCACCTGGATTGCCCGTTTCGGCACCCCTTCGGACATTTCCTCTGACCGAGGTGCTCAGTTCACGTCCGAGCTTTGGGATGCTGTCGCACAGAGCCTCGGAGTGAGACTCCACCGCACGACTGCATATCACCCGCAGGCTAACGGACTCTGTGAGCGGTTTCATAGATCGATGAAGGCTGCCCTGCGTGCCAGCCTCAAAGACAGCAACTGGGTCGACAAGCTCCCGTGGGTGATGCTGGGTATCAGGTCTGCACCGAAGGAGGACCTTCAGTCCTCATCCGCGGAGCTTGTTTACGGACAGCCGCTGCGAGTACCAGGGGATTTTGTCCCTAGCACCACGGTTCCCTGGTCTGCCACTCTCCAGCGGTCTACTCTACTGGATAATGCGAGGTTTTTTGCACCTGTCCCTACTTCCTGTCACGGCCTCCCTCAGTCGCACATCCCCGCTGGACTTCAAACAGCCGACTATGTTTTCATTCGCCACGATGCCCACAGAGGACCACTACACCCACCCTACGAGGGCCCATTCCGGGTTCTGGAGACAGGGGACAAACACTTTGTGGTGGACAGGGGTGGTAAACCGGAGCGACTCTCTATTGACCGCCTTAAACCGGCTCACTTGGACGTGGCCAGGCCCATTGACCTGGCCCAGCCCCCACGACGCGGACGGCCTCCTGCTCTGCCCCCACCCGGAGCTCCCACCTCACCTGAGCTTCCCACACCCCATGCCCCTCTTCCGGGTAATGACGGTACACCAGCTGCAGTGGGGTCTCCTCGGACTCCGGTACAGCGCAGTCGCTGTGGCCGGTTGATACGCCCACCCCCCCGTTGACAGCTGGTTTTTTCTGACATGATGAATTCTGGGGGGACGTGTGTAGTGAATGTTACAGACATAATTCACCATTGTTAAGTGTAGTTCTGTACACTGTGTTCTGCATAACTGTTCAGGGATCGTGGTCCCTTTAAATGATCGGAATGCGTGATGACGTAACACGCCGGTCAGCGCCATTATTCTATTATTCTGTTTTTGCTTAGAAATAAACGACACACGCATTCGTGTGCTCAAAGTGAGAAGTTGTCTCTTGCAAATTACTGCAATTTCCACAAGAACTTATTTTATTTGTGCCTTATTTACTTTAATAATAGCATGATAATAATAAGCTGGCATGGAATACACAGATTGGTAGAGTATATACAATTGAAAATTGTTTCCTCATCCTAGTGTCATTCAGTATCTATAAGACTTTTGTTCATCTTTGAAACATATATCCAAAACAATCCAATTCATCTGAACAGACACAATTTCTTCATCCAGTGTGATGAAAATATTTAATGTAGGCTTTCTCATATACATGCCTGCTCGACACACAGGAGGCAATGAGGTTTGTTCTCGCATGCCAAGAAAGCACTTTTGAGCTTAGGTTTAGCCTATATGATGCACTCTATATATGTGTGTTTATCAGTTTTATATATGAATGAAAAACTAAATTAATTTGTTCAACACATAAAGTGATTGAGTCTCTTCAGAAGAAATGAACTGAAATGCACAATTCATATGGATTGTGTTTACTGTGCTTTTACAAACTTTTTGAAACACTAAAGTTTTGATGGTGAATAGACCTCTCAGAATAGCCTAATTCTGATACATGCGATGACTATCCATTATGATAGATATATATATATATATATATATATATATCTAATTAGCCTACAAAAAAATTCTTATGCATTGCAATCCTCAATTTTTTTTTTTTTTTTTTTTTTGGCATGTTTGTGTGCTGCTGTGTGTCCCTGTGTTTAATATTAATTGCACCAGACTATAGACCAGGTTTAAGTTGGTCTATGGCGCAGTCTATTTTCAGCTCCTTAAAATAGCAATGCACCTGAACACACCTCTTTTTTAGACCAGCACGCCCATGGGCGCACAAATGGGTGCAAATTAATTTTCTACCTTGGAGTAGGGATGGAACGGCTGCCAGAAGAGACTGACAGAACGGGTCTGTCAAGGGAAGACGCGGGTTTGCCAAGAGGCAAACCTTACCGTGGAAGAATTCACATATGGGATTACCCGTAGGGAACCAAGCCATATGAACACCTAGCCCAGTACAGGGGCTGACCGGGACTCTGGGCATGCTAACGCCAGAACTGGGCATGGCGACAGACTGCTCCGCCAAGTCTGACTGCCGAGGGTGCTGGAGGATGCTCGACCAGGGTACGCCAACCGGGGAACTCTACTGGGAGAAGAAAGGAGCTCACATCCCCATGTTAGGGGGAATGGCGCAGCAAGCGTGACACCCAGCCAGCCCTTCCCGCCAATTACCTGTTACCCAACACACGGGAAGAAACTGGCTCTACACAGAGGTTGTAAAACCTCGCAAATGTGTTAGGTGTCGCCCAGCCCGCAGCTCGACAGATGTCTGCCAGAGAGGCGCCGTGCGCCAGTGCATAGGAGGAGGCCACACTCCGTGTGGAGTGGGCCCTCACCCCCAGGGGGCATGGCTCGCCTTGGGAATGGTAAACCAAGGCGATGGCGTCCAATATCCAGTGGGCCAACCTCTGCTTAGAGACAGCCTTCCCCTTCTGCTGACCTCCAAAGCAGACCAGGAGCTGCTCAGAGCTTCTAAAGCTCTGGATGCAGTCCACGTATATGCGAAGTGCTCTTACGGGACACAGCAACGACAAGGCTGGATCTGCCTCCTCCAGGGGCAGCGCTTGCAGGTTCACCACCTGGTCTCGGAAGGGAGTGGTGGGAACCTTGGCCACGTATCCAGGGGCTCTAGCCTGAGTGATAGTGTCTACCACCGCTGGGGGCAGATCACTTAGGTCTGCAGGATAGCCATGGCATGCAAAGCAGAGACAGCTTGGCCTGCAGCACGGTAAGCCTTGGTAGCGAGCGCGGCCGACAGCTTACAGGCCTTGGGTGAGAGGCGCGGACTATCCCTTCCAGTGGCGGCGTTTTGCGGACACAAGTGCACTGCAATCGCAATCTCCTACTGGGGAATGTCAACGCACCCCTAGCTGCCCCTCCATCGAGGGTAGTGAGGACGGAGGAACGAAATGAGCTGCTTCCGGCCGTAAAAGGGGCCATGCACGACTACATCACTTCCCCATGCACATCCGGGAAGAAAGGAACCAGAGTAAAACGTGGTTGTGAGTCGCGCTCCACACCGAGAACCAATCAAACAGCCATGAGCACTCAGGGTTGGGCGGTGCATTCACCTCCATTCTGATGCTAACAGCTGCCCGAGCAAGCATGGCTGTCAACTCTGGGTCCAATTCAGCAGTGGCGACAACACCCGAGGGATGCAGCCCTGCCGAATCTTCATCCACAGAGGTCAACAGCCCATCCCTGAGGCTGCAATCGACATCTGATCTCCGGCGGCAAACTGAATGACCCATTGGGACTGCCATAAGACAGCCCAGCAAAATCACCCAGCAGCTGCACAGGACAAACACTGCGGAAGGGGTAAGAGGTCCGTGGGGCGTGGCTCGGCGGAGAAGCTCTCACTGTCACCTTCAAATCTCCCAGAGCACTAGCCGGCGGCCCTCTGCTCGAGACAGAGAAACCAGAACAGGTAGTGACAGAGGGGTCTGCTCCCTTCCCTTTAAGAAAGAGGAGACGCGATCACAGCGTTGCCATGGTCACACACGCAGTGCGTGCATGAACCATGCCCAGACATGGAATAGAGCAAACGTGGCCGTTGTCAGAGAACAGGAAACGACCGCATCCAGAAGGACGCAGACGAAACGGCGTCTTGTAAAAGACGCGAAACGTCCGCGATTTGCTGTTTTAAAAAATCTGCTCTCTTAGTTGAAGCGCCCAGGGGAATCGCTGAAAGGGACACCACTGTTTGCGCCGTACCGCCAACCAGAACAGCTTCCTGACACAGCAGATGAATGGCTTTGTGGAGTATAACAGCTTTCATACAACCACTCGGCTCCGAAGCAAAAATCTAATGAGTGGATGCACCTGTCGCCCTATTTATACCCGTCGGCACGGGAGTGGCTCAGGTATGTTAATCCACTAGCCAATTTTCATTTGCATTTTCTCCTAAATTCAGAGATGATTGGCCTCCCAAGTGAGACCCCATTTGTCGGTCGACATAACTCGTAGTGACCGACAGATAGGGAAAGTCATAGTCACACCTAGGATGCCATCTTGAACTGTTGTTTTGTTTATAACTCATTTGAACTGAGATGGGAGAATGCAAATGGGCCATAAAAGTTGCGATAAATGAAACCAAATATCACCCTTGTGTCAAGTGGCAGAACATCAAATGGAAAGGATCACTAGTATCACTTTGTGTCTGATGGCATTCAGTGTGGTGCTGTCCGTTATTGGGTATCTATCTGGGTAAATACCTAATGCATTAGTTTGCTCATGTAATAAAGTCAATGGTTGTCATTCATGAAACACAAGTGAGTTTCCATGTAAAATGTTCAAAAACCATTTTGTTGCACTGAACTGAATTAAGACTTTCTGATTTCGAACAGTAGTTAACGTTAATCAAATATTAATATATTATATGTTGTTTCCTGGCAAAACAAACAAAAAAGCTGTGTAGGGTCTATTTAGTGACACCTTTTTTTCTGTTAAGTTGCATCATTACATGAATAATCCAGTTTACTCAAACAAGGTTTTCTTTTTAGAGGAAAACATCCCAATTTTGCAGCTATGATCAAGCTACACTGAAAAATGTAAAGTCATAATGAAATGCTGTAGCCTACAGAAAATAAGAGGTTTGGATGAAAGCACAATTTTATGCCATTTTACCTACCATCACAACTGTAAAATCATGGTTGGTAAAACAAATTAATCAATCAATAAATAATACGATAAAACAAATCTAAAAATATATATTTTTGATATGTATAATTATAATATAATAATTATTATAATTATAAAATAAAAGTAAAATACACTTAATTGGACGTTACATACCAGAATGAGTATGAATTATTCCAGACCTCTATTAATTGATTTTCTTATGTGGAATACATAAGAAAAATGCTGTTCAAAGTATCTTCTTTTGTGCTTAACAGAAGGAAGTAATTCTTACAGGTTTGGAACAACATGTGGATTATTGAATAATGACAAATCCCTTCAAGAAAATAAACAGGGTCAACTTTCAAATTCATGTTTACTTTTAAGTCAGTAGGTTCGCTATTTTAAGTAGTTCCCCCTCAACACAAATAAAGGGGACACTCCTCCTTGAGAGAAAGCATCTGAAGCTGTAATCTCCACACAGCTGATCCAGTGCCAGCTCTCGGCGCACTCACCGTATCCAACAGGAAGCTTGATTCTCCAGGTGCAGTCCAAGTTTCCAGGGTAGTTCCCAGGGAAACCCGGGCTCAGGACAACATTGCTCATATCATACAGGGAACCGCCACACTTCGCTGAAGAAACATAAGGAGACATAAAATAATGCCCAGGGTGTTTGAATATTAAAAACTATGAAAAAGCCATATGGTCAAAAAATTCTCTCATCTGATTATTACGGAAAAACATACCGATGCAAAGTGGAGTGGGGTAATTCCAGCGACGTACTGTTCCCGGCATACACGTTATGTGAGAATGTCCCTGGAAAACAAATAGATGACATGACGCAGCAGCTTCTCCAGCTTGTTATTTTGGGCACTTTTCTACCTGTGTGCATACTGAGGATAATCGACAACTCACCTGAAGCACATATCCCGGCTCACAGCTGAATGACACAACCTCGTTTACCATGTACCTGTCACCGTTCTTGATGCCATTGGCCGGGATCACAGGCTCCGGGCAGGTCGTCAGTCCCACAGCTAAACGGGTCAAAGAAGGCATTAAGACATGTTCTTAATACAGATTCTGTATATTATGTCACAGCTGTCATAAACAGGTAAAATGATAGCGTCAGGTATTCCTAATCGTCTGAACGCATCTGCTGATTGTAATTTAATGCTGTCTTTTATCCACTCGATTTCAGCGAGTAAATTCGGGTCTATAATAGACTGCGCGAGAGTGTTGCCATGGTGATGGCTGTGGTGTGGTTCATGAGAGCATGCTTTCCATATTCCTCTTGGTGAAATATGCCACACAACAGGTGGCATTGGTGGAGTGTGCTTTTTTCTGTATTATCTTATCTCAGAGTGTACATTTTTGATCGAGCTGAACTGCGGAAATATGTAAACAAACAAAAAAAGATGAAAAGAGAATAACGCTTTTGTGATTATGATGGTTACTGCAATTCAACCAATAATACATAAAGAGAAAAAAAAATAGATCTGAAGGGAATAAACTTGCATTGTACACTGGAAAATAATAATAAATAAATAAATAAAATATTGGGCCACCTTAAAAATGCTTGAAAAATTACAAACAAGCTAAAATATGAAAACACTTTAGAATAGGGAACACTTATTCGCTATTAACTATGACTTTTCCCTCAATAAATTCCTAATTTGCTGCTTATTATTAGTTAGTAAGATAGTTGTTAAGTTTAGGTGATGGGGAGGATTAGGGATGTAGAAAAAGGTCATCCCTACATGCTAATA